>NC_069499.1:879227854-879440354 GCF_027579735.1 Bombina bombina
CATATTTGCCTCTTGTTATTGGCGATATTGGTTCACCTGGGGTGTTCAGCTAGCTCCCAGTACTGCTCCTTCAACAAAGGATACCAAGAGAATGAAGCAAACTTGATCATAGAAGTAGATTAAAAAGTTGTTTAAAATCATATGCTGTATCTGCATCATGAAATAAAACATTTGGGTTTAAGATTTCTTTAAGTGTCTCTTAAATGCGTAATCACAAGCAAAAGAAAATCATAGGTATAGGCTTACTTGTTCCTTGTTCAAATTCTTTCTCTTCCTGTTGATCCCATTCTTTCAATTTTAGCTTTGCCCTTTTTATTTTTTCTTACACGTTTTTTTCACATTTTTCTTGTTTTCTTTCTTCCCTCTAGTCTGCAGACTCCATTCTTCATTTTACATTTCCCCTTCTCTTCCTTATACATTTCCCTGTCCTTTCCTTTACTGTTTGCACCTCCTATTTTCCTTTTATATAGCAAATGCTCTTCCTTGCTTTTTAGCCATAGAACCAGAGATGTAACTGTCCCAAAACTACAATAGGCCAAAATAAATAATAATAAATCAAATAAAATTAAAATGCAGTGGTTGCTTTCGCTAAAAACATGTAGTCCCAGCCTTAGACCTAAAGGGCCTAGGTATTAATATGCCCCTACTCTACAAATACCAATATTAAAGGGACATTAAACATTTTGGACTACATCTAGATTATTTCAATCTGTAAAATGAGATAGGAACTAAAAATAACGCCCGACTTCTGCTCTTTCAGATCGCTTAAGAAGTTTGAGTGTTAAATGTGATTGCGTTTCAACGATCGCATTTACTTTCAAAATGGAATACGAGCTCAATGCCACTCAAAGAAAAATATGGAGATCGTAAATTAATGTGAGTTTGCTCAAACGAATTTGCGGTTATTGAAACAGCGCGCCACTTGCAATATGGAATTCAGCATAAAGAGCACTGCAATCTCGAAATCCCATTTAAGCTCCTTGTGCTAACAATATCGCTCCACTGTGTTAGACTGGGAGCTAGCTGTACATATCTGGTAAGCCAATGACAAGAAGAATATTGTGCATCCACCAATCACCAGCCATCTGCTATTAACGGGACACTAAACCCAAAAAATTTCCTTCATGATTCAGGTAGCGAATACAATTTCAAACAACATTCCAATTTACGTCTATTATCTAATATGCTTCATTCTTTAGATAACCTTTGCTGAAGAAATAGCAATGCACATGGGTGAGCCAATCACACATCTATGTGCAGCCACCAATCAGCAGCTACTAAGCCTATCTAGATATACTTTTCTGTAAAGGATATCAAGAGAATTAAGCAAAATAGATAATAGAAGTAAATTAGAAAGTTGTTTAAAATGGCATGCTCTTTCTAAATCATGAAAGAAAATAATTGGGTTTCATGTCCCTTTAATGCATTGCTGCTCTTGAGCCTACCTAAGTATGCTTTTCATAAAAGCATGGCAAGAGAAAGAAGTAATTTGAAAATTCTCTTAAATTGCATTCTCTATCTGATTTAATATGATTCAAGGTCCTTTTAACAAAAAATTAGTTATTGTAACTATATATTATTGATATGTGACACAATTGTAAAATGTAATTTTCGGGATGTAATAAATCTGTCTATTTGTCTGTAAATAGTAGTCCATAAAATTCTACAGTCCATTTGAATATTATTATTATTATTATTATATTTCTGTACAAGCTTAGAAATTGATACAAACTGAAATTTTGGGGAATGTTTTAATTGAATCCTAAAAATGTATTACTTTATAATCTATATTAAACTAGCTGTGCTGTTTGATGTCATTAATAAATGTAAGTATATCGCAAACTTTTGGATGAACCTCTCTAACAAAAAAGCCTGTCGCTTTAGGGTCGTCTGTGTGACCTTTTGAAACTACATGCTGTTTAATAGCAAACATATGCAAATTTTCTCTACAACATAGTTTGTTACTTTGAATCGTGTCAATCTGAGGGTTTAAAAATGCAAATGTGTTTGTGAAGCTAAGCTGTTTAGTTTTCATGTAAATTCAATTTTTATTGCTGCCAATTTAAAAGAACTCAGTTAGCAGGTAAGAGCATCTACTATAAATGGTCTAATAAAGAAAAAAAAACACAAATAAATACATAATAACAGAATAATACTTTGCTAATGTAATTAGATGCAAATTTAGTTACAGTTTATGTCAAAATAGTACAATGTAGGAATAACAGGCTACTTCCTCTGAATACATCACAGCACATACAAAGCCCACCCCAATCTAAATTATGTAAGTACTCGTTCAATTAACACCTTGTCAACATTTTAATTGAATATAAATATTAGTTTCGTTCACTGCCAAATGCAGAAGTAGGAGGTTGCCTTTGGTATTCAGCACTTTTTGGAGACAAATATCCTCTTGTGCAAGTAATAAACACTAAGATCTACATTTGCACTAAGATTTCCAAAAAGAGTTGAATACCGAAAGCAGCGTCATACTTTCTCGCATTCGGCAGTAAACAAAATGAAATCTCTAATTGAATATAGTTCCTAGTTAAGCTTCTTCCCATAGTTTACATTTTATTCTTTGAATAAAATTTAATAATTTGAAAACATATGGTATGTTATTGATATACTAGATTAATTAATTGATAGATAGATAGATAGATAGATAGATAGATAAAGAGATAGATGATAGATAGATAGATAGAGACATACTGATAGACAGACATAAAATAGATAGATGATAGATAGATAGAGAGAGAGAGAGAGAGAGAGAGAGAGAGACACTGATAGACAGACCAAAAGATAGATAGATAGATAGATAGAGACAGGCCAAAAGATAGAAAATAGATAGATAGATAGATAGATAGATAGATAGATAGATAGATAGATAGATAATTACAGACTGATAGACAGACATAAAGATGGATCGATAGATAGATAGATAGATAGATAGATAGATAGATAGATAGATAGATAGATAGAGGCAGACTGATAGACAGACAGGTAGACAGAAAGACAGATAGATGATAGATAGATAGATAGATAGATAGATACAGATTGATAGACAGCCAAAAAGATAGATAGATAGATAGATAGATAGAGATAGATAGATAGATAGATAGATAGATACAGACAGACTGATAGGCAGACAGACAGAAAGATAGATAGATAGATAGATAGATAGATAGATAGATAGATAGATAGATAGATAGATACAGACAGACAGACTGATAGACAGCCAGAAAGATAGCCAGATAGATAGATAGATAGATAGATAGATAGATAGATAGATAGATAGATAGATAGATAGATACAGACTGACAGACAGAAAGATAGATAGATAGATAGAATAGATAGATACAGATAGACTGACAGACAGAAATATAGATAGATAGATATATAGATAGATATAGACAGACTGATAGACAGCCAGAAAGATAGCCAGATAGATAGATAGATAGATAGATACAGACTGACAGACAGAAAGATAGATAGATAGATACAGATAGACTGATAGACAGAAATATAGATATAGATAGATAGATAGATAGATAGATAGATAGATGATAGATAGATAGATAGATAGATAGATAGATAGATACAGACAGACAGACTGATAGACAGACAGATAGACAGATAAATAGTTTTGCAAACTTATACTTGCAACTTAGACACATTTGAATACTTATTTTGTATTGCACTCTATTTAATTGTTATAACTAACTATAACATTCTTCTGTGTGTATGCCGTTGTTTGTTTGCATTTCTAAGGTTTCATTTTTCAAATACCTCATGTTTTTTCATGAGCAGCTGCTATTATGGAATGTAATCACATTATTACTACCTATAATAAAGTCTTATTTAATTTATAATTACTCATCAAGTTTAAAAATTTGCAGTATTTTTTTTTAAGAAAACTATTTTTTTATTTTTTTTAAATATGCTTTTTTTTTTTTTTTCTTGACCCACTCCTCTCTAGAATTTGGTCATCTAAAATAGTTTTTGCTTGATGCCGTTTGCTATGCGGGAAGATATTACTCAGATCGAGTCGTTAACACAAAGATAAAAATGTGATCATTTGGATTTGCTATACACAATGTAGAGTTGCAGGGCACAAGGCCCAGTGGAGAGACCACAAAAAATAAACCATAGAAAGTTAAAGCAATAAATTCATTAATCATCATTTTATGCCTCATCAAACTCTTTCCAAGTTCCTCCATGGGAGTTATACAAATTAGCCACTGAAAAGGCAGTAATTTTAGTTTAGCTAGGTAAATGCTTTTTGATTGCCCTTTTCAACAATGCTTCACTTGACAAGCTAATAAATCAGACCTTTCTGTCTCCGCAGCTCTGCAAGTGCCAACAATAAAGTGCACATCGCTTTAAACCTCAATTTCAATTGGAGGGAGATAAAAAAAAAAAAGTCCACTAAGATAGATCAGCAGATCAAAGTCTTGACACTTTATTGCAGCCTAAAAGTTTTGTCTTTCTAAACAATAATAGGGTTTGTGAAAGAACTTTTGAAAACAACTATTAATGAGTAAAGAGGTAATTTTGAAACCCTGCTCCACCTCCCAACAAAAAAAAAAAGCTAAAATCAAATCACTTTCAGCTTGAAATAATCACAATGACCTTATGTGGAGGGGAGAGGGCCCAGCTTCATCTCATCCCCTTGTTGTGAGTTAAAGAAGGGGAATGTCGCTATATTACAATTGTTCCCCAGCTGTATGTTGAAATATCTCCATTGTTAGCCATGCAGACAGCTGGGGCTCAGCTACATAAATCTACAACAAGCTACTGTCACAGGGAACCGATTGCCAGAGCAACTTGCAATAACTTGTGTATTTAATCTGGGCAATTGGTTCCTTGGCTGATCTGGTTATTAGGGGTGTAGGGTCAGCATGGGTGGGAGTCTGTCTGTATCATCTGAATCGGTGGCTCTAGTCACATTATCTGTATGTTTTTGTGTGGTTTTTTTTCTTGCAAGTTGGCTCTAAATCATGTTTCTAATAGCCCATGAGCAGCTAACATGCGCACACTGGCACCAACCCGCTCAATTTGTTTCTGGAAGGCTTTAAGCAGGGGGGGGGGGACGTGTTTGTAGCAATAACCGTCTGCTGATGTCTTATGTAGAGACATGTAAATGCGAAGAGGAACAGACAAGCACAGAACAGAAACAGCTACATCAGGGATTTCTTCTAAAGCCCAGAATAATGCAGCCATGTGTTCAACTATCTCTTTCTCTCTTATTGTCTCTCTTTCAATCTCCATTTCACACTCTCTTGCTCTTTATAGTTATGTCAAGTTCACTCTGTCTCTCTATTGCATTTATCTTCATATGCAATGCCCTGCTATCTCTTTCACTTCTCTCTCAGACTCCTTCTTTCTACTCTCATTTAGTCACTTTCCATCTCTCTGAGCCCGAATCTTAAAAACTCATACTCGGCAGGGAGAGAAACCATCAGCTTATTTTATTGAGCACTACATTGGAAAGTAAGTCTCCCTCCACATACTTTAATATTTGGGACATCCCTTTAATGAGATGCATTGTTCCAAAGGTAATAATTGTCTTTCAAACAATCCTTGAGGGGTCTCGTATTACTTAAGAGGCTTCTTATAGAATCTCGTCTGATCAGAGAGCTTTAGAGAATTGAGCCCTCTGTCTCCCTTCATCTCTCACTTATCTATCTCTCTTTTAATATCTTTGTGAAGTCTTTATTACTCCCCATTGGACTCTCCCCCCCACAATCCTGCTTTTTTCCCCTCTCTATCTCCACATCATATTTCTCAAATTTTCCTTCAACTTCTAACCTTATGTCTCTCTTTTTTAACTTTTCTTCCACAATCCTTTAAGATATTTACTTTTATATATTTTTGTTGCCTTTCCCCAATGTTCTCATAATGTCTCTGTCTCACACACACACATATCACACAATATCATACACACACACCAACACACTCACTCACATAAACATACATGCGCACACATGAACAACCACACGCACATAAACATACACGCACATACACACACACACTCATACACACAAAGACATACACACGTACATACATACACACATATACACAGAAAGACATACGTACACATACATACATACATACACATACACACATATAGACACACATACAAACACTCACATACGTATGTACGTACGTACGTACATACATACGTACGTACGTACGTACGTACGTACATACATACGTACGTATGTACATACATACACACATAGACACATACAAACACACAAACACATATGCACATGTACATACACACATACACACAAACAGACGCCTACACAGGCACCCAAACACACACATATAAATACATCTCTGGAGAATAAAAGCTGCCAGTGTATTGCAGTAGCCAAGGTCATCTTACTGAAATTAGGGGGACCTTAGTTATCAAGGAAAGGGGCAGCACAGTGAATTGTGTAGATAATAGCCAAGATTTAAATTAAAAAAAAAAAACTATCCTGAAACCTGTCCCATCACATCAGATAACTCTTGCAAGTGTTATGAGAAATCTCTCTTTGTTAAGAAAATGTTTTCTCTTATCACTCGCTTCACTGTAGCTAGAACCACTCCCACCACTCCCCTTATGCAAAATGTATAGCTTTACTAATCTAACCCAGGCCTCGACAAATTTGTTCATCTAGGAGCCAGACCAGACAGTGTAATACTTTGCAAAATATTATTTATTATAAATGTTACTTAAGCTTCCGGAGCGCACATTAATTGCATAATTTAACATAAATGATATAAAGTATATACTTAGAAGTATATGTATATACACACATACATATGCATGAGTGCCACATATATATATTTTACACACACATACTCATATACATTCTGAGAAAAAAAGATTTTTCCCAACATCAATAAAAAAAAAAGAGAAATTTGGCCAAAATCCTCTGTTTATATATATATATGAAAACATACATGAAATGTGTTTGAATAGAAAATAGTCATTGACAATGTTAGAGATAATGGGCCCAATTTATAAAAGGTCCGCAAGACCTTGCTAAATGCGGAGAGCAATACGCTCTCCGCATTTACATTGCACCAGCAGCTCACAAGAGCTGCTGGTGCAACGCCGCCCCCTGCTGACTCGCGGCTAATCGGCCGCCAGCAGGGAGGTGTTAATCAACCCGATCATATTTGATCAGGTTGATTTCCGGCGATTCCTGTCAGCCTGCTCAGAGCATAAGTTGTGTTTCTGGCGAGTCTGAAGACTCGCCAGAAACACGGCCCTTCAAGCTTCGAGCTTGATAAATGGGCCTGAATGAATTAAGTTCAATCCTGTCAGATATTATACTAGTTAATCTGCTGTGAATTCCTAAACATGTTAGGAATCGTAATATATCCCAGAACTACATAGTCCATGCTAATCTTAGGTTCTGGGACAAAATCCGACACTCGGCTGGGGTCTCGCCGTACCCCTCCCCGATTCATCCTGTTTCTGACCTGCTGCGATCATTACTGAATTCACACCCTGAGTGGTGGGAATCACAGGGGTTCCTAGTTATCACTGATCTCTGGGTCGGAGATTCCTGCATGTCAGTGATCGCGTTTCAAAATACATTTCCGGATAGACCACTACTCCAGTTTGAGTTCCTCAGGCTCAAAAGTTTTTTACGCTCATGGGGGTTTATAGGCGCTCCTTTACGACTACTCACAGATTGGGAACAGAGATGGAGTATAGCTGCTTGCACCGCCCGACTCTTCACCCTAGATTAAACAGATATTCTTTACTCTCCTGTTTTTTGCAAAACCCCATATATTAAGCAATGGCAAAGAGCTTTCAGGTTCGTTGCCTCGGAGAAGTCCTGGTCTAGAGCGGTCCTTCATACTAAAAAAGCAATCCACAATGTCTCTTATTTGGAATTATTTTATAAACTCTTAACTCAATGGCACTTTACCCCACTTCGTCTATTCCAGATCTCTCGTTCCCACTCCCCGCTGTGTTGGAGGGGATGTGGACGAATTGGAACAGCAGCCCACATGTGGTGGGAATGCTCTAAAATCCAAAAGCTATGGACTAGGGCTTTATTATGCAGCAGAAGATTTGGTGTTCAGTGGGGGGTCACCCCCAAAAGGGTCTCTTCCATATGTTCCCTGAGAAGCTTCCGACACGTTTTTAACCTCTGTGTTTATCTGTTCACTGCGGTTAAACTGGCTGGCCAGGTCTTTGCCACAGCCCAAGGGCCCAGGGTGGTCCTAGGTTCTTGCAATCATGGCTCAATTGGAATCCACGGAGAGCACTATTTTTGCTGCCAACCACAAAATCGAGATCCATTGCATGAGCTTGGAGCTTTGGAGACAGAGTTTGATGCCAGGGGATAATCCCAATGAGTGACTCAGACTGTTGGGTCGCCCTCAATACCGCACTGCCCAATGCTTCACCCCCTCACACCCCCCCCCCCCAATTTATGGGAGGATAGAAGGGAAAAACTAAAATGAAAGAGACATTTAATATATATAAAAAAAAACTTTTTTTCTCTTTCTTTTCCTCCTCTCCCGTTCTCCCCCTTCTCCTTTATCTCTTTCTTCTTTGCCCTTCCCCCTTTTTTACCATTTCTTCTCCATACTCTTTGGACCTAAGGGGGCGCTTGCCAGTCGGTAGGATGCTTAGTTACCTGAGGGAGTAGTAATCCCTTACTGATATCCGGTGGCAATTACTGCTACTCTTCTTTGGATTAGTCCACAGCACAGCATATTGTTCACTCCTAACTACATGTTATCGCATTGCATCTTGACTTCTTGAATTTAAGTTGTTTTTCAAATGATAAATACCCTTTTTCCTCTTCAAAGGGTTTCCCTAAGTGCTCTCACTGGCTTTTTTTATTACATTAAGGAGCCTCTCCATATCATTATTGTCTCCTATGACTCCTTGTGAAGGATGCTTAAAGTACCATAATTTGTTTGTAATTTGCCGTGTCTTTCTGTATTCTCATATTCTTGTATTTTATTACTGAAAATTTTATAAAAATTTATTTGAAAAAAAGAAATAGTGAATTTAAGCAAAATAATAATTGTGTCCTTCAAACTTTGCTTTCGTCAAAGAATCCTCCATATGCAGCAATTACAGCCTTGCAGATCTTTGGCATTCCAGTTGTCAATTTGTTGAGGAAATCTGGTTGGATTTGCTTGATGGGCACTTCATACGTACCATACAGTCAAGCTGCTCCAACAACAGCTGAATTTGGTTGAAAACGTGTGACTGTGCTGGCCACTTCATTAAAGACAGAACAGTGGCCAGCTGACTGCTTCTTCCCTAAATAGTCCTTGAATAGTTTGGAGCTGTGCTTTGGGTAACTTTCCTGCTGTAGGAGAAAATTGGCTCCAATTAAGCACCATAGCACCCCCAGACCATTACATTGCCTCCACCATGCTTGACAAGCACTTCTTAAAGGGACATTAAACACTAAATAAGTGCTAGATAGAATGATGCATTCAAAGAAAAGATTAGTCCATGACTAACATGTAGATGTATTTTTTAAAGTTTCATTAGTTGTTTAAAAAGTGACAAAATAAGTGTAAAGTTTAGTGTCTATAAAACACTGGGAGCTGCCATGTTGTAACTTGTGTTACCTTCTCTGCTGTGACCAATTAGGGTCAGTTATCAAAAGGTCACTAGAGTGTGCAGCCAATGGTTGTGCTGGATTTAACAGTGTTCTGCACTTCCATTTCTAACAGGAACTGAAAAGCTCACAATTTCAGAATGGAATTACAGGCAAAGAGGACAAAATACATAATGAAAGTATATTGCAGAGTTGTTTTATTATATACAATTTATCATTTTATATTACCATCTCAAGGAGTTTAATGTCCCTTTAAGTATCTTTTCATTTGGTCTGGGTCTCAAGAGTGTTGTTCTTTGTGATCCAAACACCTCAAACTTAGATTTATCTGTCCATTTTTTTTTTCAAATTTTCCTACATCCAGTTACTGTGTTCAATTGCCCATCTTAATCTTGTCTTTTTGATTGGCCAGTCTGAGATGTGGATTTTTCTTTGCAACTCTGCCTAGAAGGTCATCATACTGGAATTGCTTCTTCACTGTTCATTTTGAGGCTGGTGTTTTGCAGGTACTATTTAATGAAGCTGTATGTGTTTAATGAAGCTGAATGTGTTTGTGCTCTTGCTCAGTTGTGCACTAGGGCCTCCCACTCCTCTTTCTATTCTGGTTAGAGCCAGTTTGAGTTGTTTTGCAAAGGGAGTAGTACACAGCGTTGTAGATCTTCAGTTTCTTGGCAATTTCTTGCAATGAATAGTCTTTATTTATCAGAACAAAAATAAACTGAAAGGTTTCAGAAGAAAGTTATTTGTTTCTGGCCATCTAGAGCCTGTAATCGAACCCACAATTGCTGATGCTTCAGATACTCAACTAGTCTAATGAAGGCCAATTTTATTGCTTCTTTAATCAGCACAACAGTTTTCAGCTGTGCTAACATAATTGCAAAAGAGTTTTCTAATGATCAATTGACAATTAGCCTTTTTAAATGATAAACTTGGATTAGCAAACACAACATGCCATTGAAACACAGGACAGATGGTTGCTGATAATGGTTCTCTGTATGTCTTTGTAGATATTCCAATAAAAATCAGCCATTTCCAGCTACAATAGTCATTTACAACATTAACAATGTCTACACTGTATTTCAGATCAATTTTGAAAACAAGGAAATTTTACAAGGAAGTGAGTCCAAACTTTTATAAGATAAAACAGAATGGAGGGGCGCCTCATGTGTGGTATCATCTATTAATTAACAAGTCACAGAACTATTGCCAAATGGGTACTCACAAATTTGGAGAGCACACTTATGTGCTGGTAAGGGCGGGCTGCAGAATTAGAAAGGTGTGACAGCTCACCCACTTGAAGGCGCTCTTGGCGTAAGATGGTGGTGCTACAAGGGAGACAAGAAATACGGGCACCACATGTGCAGACTATTAATGGTACAACCACAACAGATTCCTTAATATGGAGGGTACTCACATATTCCCAGAGCACACCAATGTTTTATCTTATATATTACCACCTGGACCACCCAGTGAGGAGGAGGCAGCCGCTACAGCAATCGTTATCCTTTGAAGAACGTATAAAGGACTGTCTAATTTTTCACAATTGCAAGTGTATTTTCACTACAGTATCTAAGAATGTACTGTTTTCTGCCTTTATTGTGTATATACTCATCTATGATAGCTTAACATTGCCCCATCATATATACTTTTGTTCTAGATTATTGATTATACTGCATCTTGAGCACCCCCTTCAGCGATTAGGTTTTTTCAGAGTCCAAACTTTTGGTGTACATTGTACAATTACCCATTAAAGTTGGATTTATATTCCCCAGCTGCGAGACATTGAAATGATAAACTGCACCAAGATAAATTTTAGTTTCAGCTGATTGCACCTGGCAAGGGGAAATGTTGGACACCTATGGATGTCTTGGGGACTATAAAACAGGGAGCCAGTGCCTATATTAAGGCACCAGTGACTACCTGGCACCTGGGTTTGTCAAGCCCTTATCTAACCTCTTCTAGTACATTAGATCAAGCAAGTTTCAGATAAGAATAATTATATTCTAAACAACTACACGAACAACCTTGTAGGCTGGACTTCTGCTGATGCTTCTCGTTTACACAGTTTTTCTACAGAGAATACAGCAATACTAACATTTTCCATATAGGTGCAGTATCAAGGAACTATCGGTTAACAATTTAATATGCTCCAGTAGGTAAAATTGATCATTGGGAACACATTAAAGGGGAGAAAAAATTGACAGTATAGTAAAGTACAGTATAGAGATGAAGTAATAATTGTTTTATTTTGTTTTGTTTTTCCTAAAAAAGAGGACATTTTAAAATGTATTTATTTTTTACATCAGTTCTGAATAAGCCAATATTCTCTTGTCAGACCTGCAGTGACTTGACCATTGACCCTCTCTACCAGTAAAACAGAGGCCAAGACCATGAGCATTAATATGGAGTTGTCCCCCTCCCCCTTTATGGCTATAATAGCTACCACTGTTCTTAGAAAGACTTTTAACAAGATTTTGATGTGTGTTTGTGTGACTTTGTGCCTATTGAGCCAAAAAAAGCATTTGTTAGGTTAGCACTAAGGTTGAACGAGAAAGTTTGGCTCGCAATCAGCATTCCATTTTAGCCCAATAGGGTTAAAGTTAGGGTGTTGTGCAGCCCTAATGAGTTCCTCCACACCAAACTTGTCAAACCATGTCTTCATGGACCTCACTTTGTGAACGGGGCACAGTCATGCTGGAACAGGAAAGGGCCTTCCCCAAACTGTTGCCAGAAGGTTGGAAGCACTGTATATTTAAAAAAGGTTTTTAATCCAGCAGCATTTCACTGGAACCAAGGGGCTTAGCCCAAACCCTGAAAATGTCCAGACAATTTTTATGTGCTTCAGCCCCGCTCTGTGTGTCTACCACTATGTTGCTGGTCTGTTGTTGCACATAGATGCTTCCACTTCACAATATTAGCACTTACAGTTGATCTGTAGGGCAGAAAGTTCTTGAACTGACTTGTGGCAGAGGTGGCATCCTATGACAGTGCCACTCATTTCCACTCCTGTGCTGGTCTGTTTTGTAGTTTTTAGATGCTGCTCATATTTAAGCACTATTGTAGACCATTTTCCAGTGAGAAACCCACACATATTATATATATTTCTTTTTTCAGCAGACCCAGCAGATTCAAACTGCATATATTATTATTTTATTTATATAATCATGTCATGTAAGAAACCTGAAGCAAAAAGTGTGGCAAGAAATGTGTTGTTTTTTTAAAATTAAAAATGTAATACACAAGGTTAACTTTGACCCCTTCAGTACCCAGAATTGTATAGAAAAACTTGCTCAAAGTATCAGAGAATTTATAGCCTTTTTTTTTAGTCCATTTAAACAGAAACGCCTAGATTACGAGTTTGGCGTTAGCCTTAAAAAGCAGCGTTGAGAGGTCCCAACGCTGCTTTTTAACGCCCGCTGGTATTATGAGTCAGGCAGGAAAGGGTCTACCGCTCACTTTTCTTCCGCGACTCGAGGCTACCACAAATCCCTTTACGTCAATTGCATATCCTATCTATTTAATGGGATTTGCCTAACGTTTGTATTACGAGTCTTGGAAGAAGTGAGTGGTAGACCCTCTCCTGTCAAGACTTCTACCGCAATTAAAAGTCAGTAGTTAAGAGTTTTATGGGCTAACGCCGGAACATAAAACTCTTAACTAAAGTGCTAAAAAGTACACTAACACCCATAAACTACCTATTAACCCCTAAACCGAGCCCCCCCCACATCGCAAACACTATAATAAAATTATTTAACCCCTAATCTGCCGACCGGACATCGCCGCCACTTTAATAAATGTATTAACCCCTAAACCGCCACACTCCCGCCTCGCAAACACTAGTTAAATTTTATTAACCCCTAATCTGCCATCCGTAACATCGCCGACACCTACTTACATTTATTAACCCCTAATCTGCCACCCCCAATGTCGCCGCTACTATATTAAAGGTATTAACCCCTAAACCTAAGTCTAAACCTAACCCCCCCTAACTTAAATATAATTTAAATTAAACTAAATAAATTTAGCATAATTAAATAAATTAATCCTATTTAAAACTAAATACTTACCGATAAAATAAACCCTAAGCTAGCTACAATATAACTAATAGTTACATTGTAGCTAGCTTAGGATTTATATTTATTTCACAGGCAACTTTGTATTTATTTTAACTAGGTACAATAGTTATAAAATAGTTATTACCTGTAAAATAAATCCTAACCTAAGTTACAATTACACCTAACACTACTCTATCATTAAAACTAATTACCTAAACTACCTACAATTAATTACAATTAAATTAAATAAACTAAATTACGAAAAAAACAAACACTAAATTACAGAAAATAAAAAAAGAATTACAAGAATTTTAAACTAATTACACCTAATCTAATCCCCCTAATAAAATAAAAAAGCCCCCCAAAATAATAAAATTTCCCTACCCTATACTAAATTACAAATAGCCCTTAAAAGGGCCTTTTGCGGGGCATTGCCCCAAAGTAATCAGCTCTTTACCCTGTAAAAGAAAAATACAATACCCCCCCAACATTAAAACCCACCACCCACACACCCCTACTCTAAAACCCACCCAATCCCCCCTTAAAAAACCAACACTAACCCCCTGAAGATCACCCTATCTTGAGCCGTCTTCACCCAGCCGGGCACAAGTGGTCCTCCATACAGCCAGGCACAAGTGGTCCTCCAATCAGCCAATAGGATTTTTCCTACCTTAATTCCGATTGGCTGATAGAATCCTATCAGCCAATCGGAATTCAAGGGACGCCATCTTGGATGACGTAATTTAAAGGAACCTTCCTTCTTCGTTAGGACGTCGTTTGAAGAGGATGGCTCCGCGACGGCTGGATTGAAGATGGACCCGCTCCGGAAGGATGAAGATAGAAGATGCCGCCTGGATGAAGCCTTCTGCCGTCTGGAGGACCTCTTCTGCCCCGATCGGATGAAGACTTCTGCCGTATGGAGGACCACTTGTGCCCGGCTGGGTGAAGACGACTCAATGTAGGGTGATCTTCAGGGGGTTAGTGTTAGGTTTTTTTAAGGGGGGATTGGGTGGGTTTTAGAGTAGGGGTGTGTGGATGGTGGGTTTTAATGTTGGGGGCTATTGTATTTTTCTTTTACAGGTAAAAGAGATGATTACTTTGGGGCAATGCCCCACAAAATGCCCCTTTAAGGGCTATTTGTAATTTACTTTCCACTTTTAATATGTTAGAAAAAAAAATTGAGCTCTATGGATTGTGCTTTAGCCATGTTACTGCATCATATTACTAACATTTTTATGTTCCACTTGTAATCTAGGCCATATACAATTTAAATATGTTCATTAACGATTGTAATAAAGCGTGTGAACATTAAACAATACAATTACAAAACATTAAATGAATTTGTTAACTGCACATGAAAAAAAAAAAAAATTTGTTCAAACACATTAGACATTAGCAGTATTCAATTAATTGTTCCTTATGTTTTCCTTTATTTTTGGCAATAGATCAACTTTTAAAAAGTGATACCTAAAACTTTTATAGTTTTTATTTTTGTTTTTGTTTTTTTTTGTCCAACCCACTTTTTCCTGCTGTATCATATACCTTAATCAGGCAGGTATACAAATTGTTTTGGCTGCTATTCAAAAGCATTTGAATGACAGAAAATTAAACCAAACATCTTCCTTTTGATCATTTTTTTTTTTTTTTTGCATAGGATTAGAAATGAGAGGGGTCATATCAGGGAAAACATCTAAATAAAATAAAAGTGAGAATGAATAGACATCTATGTAATATTGTTGTGGAAACAAAGAGGTTAAACACAAAACAATAATGATTCTCTCTAAAGAATACTATTAATAACAGTTCACAAGCACAAGGGATGTCTCAGCTCGTGCTCCAGCAGTCTAGACCAGAAGTATTTTAAGTACAGTGCGTCTCATTTGCTTTCGCCGCACACATCACTGAATGACTCTGAAAATAACTTGGCAAATGGGGAGCCGTTTATCTATTTTATCGTGGGACCTCATCCAATTATATAAGTGCACATTTACATCTGGATACATCAGGCCCTGGGCAAGGAGAGGTTTCAGTTTGCTTTAAGCAAATAAAAGTCAATTTCTCTGCAAAAAAAAAGTATTGAAAAAAAAAAGAAAAGAAAATGTAACTGAACAAAGAAAGCGGCTTATAAGAAGCAATCAAGAGGTGAGGTTATCTGCGATCTCCAGCACCATGCGGTGAGAAAAAAACGTAGTGTATGATCTTTTTAGACGCTGAAGCAATGCAAAAATGCATTGACCAGTTAATAAGTTCTTTGAGGTTTGTTCTAATATAGCAATAAAAACAAATATACAATTTAAATACATCTTTAAGCCAGTTGTCACTTTTCAAGAAGAAAATATTGAATATTTTTTTAGACAGGCTGATTGCAGGTAGTAGATATCATCCTCAAGGCTGTATTTAGGTTTTATGCTGCCCTAGGCACTGCGAAACTCCATCTATTTTAGCTCATACTTACTTCATAAATGTTTTTCACAAAATGTATTGAGCAGTTAATTATTCACCTTCTGTAAGTTACCTTCATACCAGTTATATCTCTTTGGAGAGAATAGGAACTGCAAACGTTCATGAAAAGAAGCTGTTCTTTAAAATGTGCTGCTCTAAACAGGCCTAGTTGGCCTAGGCCAAAATACACCCCTAATCATCCTTCTCCATAAGGCTTAGCTTTACAGAGTTCCTATATAGACTTAAGTCAGCGTGCTGGTTAATTTGTGTCAGTAAAGCACATACAGAGCGTACCAGTATAAACAAGTTTGTAATCCATGCACAGAGCTGACAAGTCATGCTATGAGGCAGTGTGACACACTATCCAGGTTCTGTTCTCACTATGAACAAAATATATTCCTATCCCATGCTTAGATACCTGCAACAAGTTTATATTTGTCATATCTAATAAATAGTTTGGTTACACCACATAAAAAAGCAATTAAATATAGTTTGCAATACAAAAAATAGATTTCCAAAATAATATTCAGCTTCTATTTTCAGAATTTTTTTGTTTTCTAAAATTATATTATTTTTAACAGACACATTTTTATTTATCAGAGGTACAAAACATCTATATTATACAATATCAAATGGCACCTTAATTACAATAACTTTCAATTTTCATTTATTTATCATAAATATTGAGTAATAATATCTTCACAAAAGTTGTTAAAAAATAATCTCCCACTAATACTCAAAAATAAATATATAAGTTGGAAAACCCAGTTTTATATTCCACTAGATGTATTTCTGTCACAGCACAGTTATCTGATATGTACATTTATGCACAGTATTAAATATTATTCAGCAATTGTGGGTCTGTATCCAATATAATTTGGAGCATGTAGAGCAGGGGTGTCCAAACTTTGCTCTCCAGAGGTTTTGGAACTACATTTCCCATGATGCTCAGCTAGATAAAATGCTGGCTGAGCATCATCGGAAACGTAGTTCCAAAACCTCTGGAGAGCAAAGTTTGGACACCCCTGATGTAGAGGGAGTAAGTATAAGACTTTGTTCACTGTATTACTGTAATAAAACATAATAAAACAAAACTGACTGGGTAATAATTTTTTTGTCTAGTGTTTTGGCAAAATATAATGAAATAGAAAAGCTTAGCTCTATCTATTATCTATATATCTATCTATATATCTATCTATCATCTATCTTTCTATCTATCTATCTATCTATCTATCGATCTATCATCTATCTATATATCATCTATCACTTTTATCATTCTTTTACATAATATAGCAGGTGTTTGCTAAATATTGCAACTCTCTATTTAAGAATAAGCACATCACAAAGTAGAAAAATAAAATGTTCTGTTTAATTATATCATATTATTTTATGGCATTTCTTTAATTACTTTGTGGTCTACTCACAAAGCTGCAACTTTGTATTCGAAAAAGTCAGGTGAGGTCAGTTAAACTCAGATCAAAAAAATGAAATCAAGGTAGGCCAACTTAAAAATCAGTAGCTGGTAACTTAAAAATCAGTAGCTTGAAGCCCCGTGTTTCTGGCAAGCCATCAGGCTCGCCAGAAACACCAGTTATGAAGCAAGACCGCTGCTCCATAACCTGTCCTCCTGTTTTGAGGAGGTGGACAGACATCGCCGCAATTCAACCTGATCAAATTCGATCGGTTTGATTGATACCCCCTACTAGCGGACGATTGGCCACAAATATGCAGAGGGCGGCATTGCACCAGCAGTTCACAAGAGCTGCTGGTGCAATGCTGAATGCGGAGAGCGTATTGCTCTCCGCATTCAGCGAGGTCTGTCGGACATGATCTGCAATGTTGGATCATGTCCGACAGGCCTTTCATAAATAGGCCCCAAAACACCTAAAGCTTTAGCAAAGTCCTTTGAAACTAACTTGTTAATCAACTTAGGTCTGGATTAGAAGTGGTGCACTATTGTCGCCGGCGAATAGTTCCCGGCGAACATAGCTTGTTCGCGTTCACCGCGGCACGCGAACATACGCAATGTTCGATCTGCCCCCTATTCGTCATCATTGAGTAAACTTTGACCCTGTATCTCACAGTCTGCAGACACATTCCAGCCAATCAGCAGCAGACCCTCCCAGCTCCTGGACAGCAGCCATTTTAGATTCATTCGGAAGTTGCATTGTTAGTGAGAGGAGGGACAGTGTAGCTGCTGGTGATTTTATAGGGAAATTGATAGCTAGGCTAGTGTATTCAGTGTCCACTACAGTCCTGAATGACTCATCTGATCTCTGCTTTAAGGACAGCACCGCAAAAAGCCCTTTTTAGGGCTAGAACATCATTTTTTTCCCCTGTGTAATCTAATTGCAGTTGCTTGCCTGCCAAGCCACTTGCCCAGTGCCACCACTCATATCTGGTGTAACAGTAGTGTAAATAATTTGAAAAAAAAAACTTTTTTGACTGTGAAACATCAGTCTGCTAGTGCAATCTAATTGCAGTTGCCTGCGTGCCAGTGTGTGCCAGGCCCACTTGCCCAGTGCCACCACTCATATCTGGTGTAACAGTAGTGTAAATAATTAAAAAAAAAAAACTTTTTTGACTGTGAAACATCAGTCTGCTAGTGTAATCTAATTTCAGTTGCCTGCCTGCCAGCGTGTGTGCCAGGCCCACTTGCCCAGTGCCACCACTCATATCTGGTGTAACAGTAGTGTAAATAATTAAAAAAAAAAAAAACTTTATTGACTGTGAAACATCAGTCTGCTAGTGTTATCTAATTGCAGTTGCCTGCCTGCAAGCGTGTGTGCCAGGCCCACTTGCCCAGTGCCACCACTCATATCTGGTGTAACAGTAGTGTAAATAATTAAAAAAAAAAAAACTTTTTTGACTGTGAAACATCAGTCTGCTGGTGTAATCTAATTGCAGTTTCCTGCTGCTAGCGTGTGTGCCAGGCCCACTTGCCCAGTGCCACCACTCATATCTGGTGTAACAGTAGTGTAAATAATTTTAAAAAAAAACTTTTTTGACTGTGAAACATCAGTCTGCTAGTGTAATCTAATTGCAGTTGCCTGCCTGCCAGCGTGTGTGCCAGGCCCACTTGCCCAGTGCCACCACTCATATCTGGTGTAACAGTAGTGTAAATAATTAAAAAAAAAAAAAACTTTATTGACTGTGAAACATCAGTCTGCTAGTGTTATCTAATTGCAGTTGCCTGCCTGCAAGCGTGTGTGCCAGGCCCACTTGCCCAGTGCCACCACTCATATCTGGTGTAACAGTAGTGTAAATAATTAAAAAAAAAAAAACTTTTTTGACTGTGAAACATCAGTCTGCTGGTGTAATCTAATTGCAGTTTCCTGCTGCTAGCGTGTGTGCCAGGCCCACTTGCCCAGTGCCACCACTCATATCTGGTGTAACAGTAGTGTAAATAATTTAAAAAAAAAACTTTTTTGACTGTGAAACATCAGTCTGCTAGTGTAATCTAATTGCAGTTGCCTGCCTGCCAGCGTGTGTGCCAGGCCCACTTGCCCAGTGCCACCACTCATATCTGGTGTAACAGTAGTGTAAATAATTAAAAAAAAAAACTTTATTGACTGTGAAACATCAGTCTGCTAGTGTAATCTAATTGCAGTTGCCTGCCTGCTAGCATGTGTGCCAGACCCACTTGCCCAGTGCCACCACTCATATCTGGTGTAACAGTAGTGTAAATAATTAAAAAAAAAAAACTTTTTTGACTGTGAAACATCAGTCTGCTAGTGTAATCTAATTGCAGTTGCCTGCCTGCTAGCGTGTGTGCCAGGCCCACTTGCCCAGTGCCACCACTCATATCTGGTGTAACAGTAGTGTAAATAATTTTTTAAAAAAACTTTTTTGACTGTGAAACATCAGTCTGCTAGTGTAATCTAATTGCAGTTGCCTGCCTGCTAGCGTGTGTGCCAGGCCCACTTGCCCAGTGCCACCACTCATATCTGGTGTAACAGTAGGGTAAATAATTTAAAAAAAAAAACTTTTTTGACTGTGAAACATCAGTCTGCTAGTGTAATCTAATTGTAGTTGCCTGCCTGCCAGCGTGTGTGCCAGGATCACAGCGTATACTGTGCCCACTTGCCCAGTTCCACCACTCATATCTTGTTTAATAGTAGTGTAAGTGTACATTTAAAAAAATAAAAAACTTTTTGTACTGTCAAACATCAGTCTGCTTTTTTGTGTCAGACTCACAGCGTATACTGTGCCCACTTGCCCAGTGCCACCACTCATATCTTGTTTAATAATCAAAGATATTTTGTGAAACAATCACTAGAGGGCGCTGTTAATAAAGTGCAGAATTTAAAAATACCTAAAACTTCAAATACCTATTACAAAAAATAATAATATACAAACACCATGTGGTGTGATATATATCCCAGTGGGGATAATATATGAATTAATTACTCCTATTCAACAGTAATTTGTGATATATTGTTCAGACCTACCTAATTATATATATATGTGTAAACGAGTGAAATATCCCTAAAGTTATTGAATTATGAAGCAGCACCTCTCAACACAAATATCATAAGCGCAATGTGTATCAAGCTAGGAAAAAACAAATGTGTAAAAACACAAGAGGGCGCTAATGTGTCTAATAACACCGTGGAGCGAAAAAGCTAAAATATATAAAATGAGATAGATAAATACTAAAAACTAAGTACAATCGAATGGCTAAATAATAATAATAGAAAGTGGCACCTCATTAATATTGCATAGTGAATTAGTTCAAATTATCACAGATAGTCTATTGGATCACCAGGAGTCCACAACAAATTCAAACAGGTGAATTCGGTTTCCAGATAGCTGCGAAAATGATCCTCTCCTCCGATGTGAATCGAATGATCTGTATAGATTACAAATAGAAAGGAACGACCATTGTGTGTATCAACAGCTCAAAGACCCCAAACATGCAGCACACTCTAATCCAGGGTACTCACACTTTGGCTGAGCACACCAGTGTGCTTGTGGACACGATCTGGTTATCTGAGCCAACCAGCTTGCTCTATCACAGGCAGCGTTCTCCTCGCAGAAACTATACACCAGCACACTTCTTGAAACTTCACGGCAGTATGGTAATCTGCACCTTGCTTGTCTGTCTTATTACGCCACTACCAGGTCTGCTGACTATGCAAAAGCTCTTGTCTAATGACAGTCTTCAATGATTCCAGTGGTAACTGCCCGCTCAGAATCTGCTTCTGCAAAAAAGGGGCATAGAGTTATGTCCTCCTCCTGTAGTTCCTTGGTGCAGAGCTGAATCAAAACTGAATTCTTACTTCTTGATTGAAGGACACAGCTTTGTGAGTACACATGAGAAACACATGTCAGACAGCATGGCGGACCTGCTGTCAGACATGTGTCCCTCATGTGTACTCACAAAGCTGTGTCCTTCAATCAAGAAGTAAGAATTCAGTTTTGATTCAGCTCTGCACCAAGGAACTACAGGAGGAGGACATAACTCTATGCCCCTTTTTTGCAAAAGCAGATTCTGAGCGGGCAGTTACCACTGGAATCATTGAAGACTGTCATTAGACAAGAGCTTTTGCATAGTCAGCAGACCTGGTAGTGGCGTAATAAGACAGACAAGCAAGGTGCAGATTACCATACTGCCGTGAAGTTTTTCAGTTTGCGACATCACTAGTCGTGATAAGATATATATTAACTGCGCTAACTTGTGAATATATTGCAAGTGAAAGTAAACGCTTTCGCTCAAGCGCAAACACATTTAGTGTGCAACAGGTATGCGCGAGTGGGAGTTAAAAAATGTGCACCAAACACAACATAAATACATTAAAATAAAGTGTTACATCCAAAAATATACTGTATCGTAAAAAGTATTCATATAAATAAAAATTAAAAAATGTGCATAAGAGTTAAAAGGTATATGGTATATGACAATATGATAAGGTATTTAAATGGAAAGAATTTTAATGTGTGTGTGCATATACATTTATAAGGTGTCTATATTAAATATTATACATTCCAATGTTCTTCAGATAGGTATAGCTATACATTTAAAAATATATATATATATTTATGGAAAAGGCAGGTGGTGTGACCCAGGCGCTGAGAAGTGAGTGCTCTAAACCTAAAATATGCTGCCAAAATCCACTTATTATGTTATCTGAGTCCCCTCAAATCCAGAAACACAATAAAGGGTGGCTTAATAGAAATACAAGAGATTTTTGGATTGGTGCAAAAACTAGTGTGAGAAAAAATTCACTAATAGTGATAATATTAATAGACAAAATGTAAATATGAATATAATTACTATAGAGTGGACCTATTAGGTGGCCAAAATTACCAGTAGTAGCACATGGTTAGTTTACACATACATAAAAGATGTTACAATCAATAAACCATAAAAAATCTTTAAAAAAATATAGTTCAAATATCTAAATATAAATCCAGTTCATAAAATTCATAACATTTCCTTGAAAATCCCAACAGTTAATATATAACATAAAAGTTCATATTGCACATAAAGTTAATAAAACAAAACAAATATAATTAGGAGGCCTTGATCCCGGTCTCTTTGGGTCTCTACTTATACTCTTCTACCTCAATCAATATGAGGTAAGGGCCGCACAGTGTAGGTAGAGTCTGGTCACAGACGCCAGGCAAAACTTGTCTCCTAGGGATGTTGTCAAACTTTGTCCGGAGATGTGATTCCAGATTACATGAAACACAAAGTGAGAAAGGGATAGTGCAACACTGTTTTATTCATTAAAAACATGCAACGAATAGCCAAACAATAGTTTGCTCACATTTAAAAACCTCAATACATATGAGGTAATTCAAGACAATTTTCAACAAAGTAGGTGCACATATCTCCCAAACTGAATCAATAGTTGGACAAGCTGATTTAAAAACTTGTTGTTTTTGCAGAACTAATCCTTACGCGTTTCAAAGGTTAATGCTTTATGCTTCTTCTTCATCAGAGGAAAAATGACTGAAGAACGCCGTACTCAAACAAACTTAAATATTGGGGCTGTGGCACACTCCTCAGAACAAGCATGTTCATTGGCTAAAATTCTCCCCACATCAATTAAAAGACAGAGGGTGTTAAGTATATACCATGTAAAGTGCATAAAAAACAATTCCTAATACACAAATATACTGAACAATAATAAATTCATAAAATTTCACAAAAGAGCCTAATCTAATTTAATTCCATTATTATTATTTTTTTAAACTGTTTTAAAAAAAAAACACATGGTTGGAGTCCCTCACGTGAACATAGAGGTGCTAATAAAGACTTGGGTGTGTGAAGGGATTTCTCTTACTATTGGTCTAAGCTAACTAACGTCACTCCCTACAGAAGCCTCTGTTAATATTGTGCTTTATTTGCTTAATATTTCACGATTCCCATAAAGAACCGTTCATTCAGTACATTATACAAATTTTACAAGTTTTTACAGAGTGCTTCTTACTGATCTTTGTCCGGTAAAGCAATCAAACTTAGATGATCAGGTTAGAAAGAGCTATCAATAAGGAGCGCTTTCTAAAAATCCCAGCTTCCATCCGGGTTGGTATTCCATCCGGGTTGTCTTGAATTACCTAATATGTATTGAGGTTTTTAAATGTGAGCAAACTATTGTTTGGCTATTCGTTGTATGTTTTTAATGAATAAAACAGTGTTGCACTATCCCTTTCTCACTTTGTGTTTCATGTAATCTGGAATCAGATCTCTGGGCAAAGTTTGTCAACATCCCTAGGAGACAAGTTTTTCCCGGTGTCTGTGACCAGACTCCACCTACACTGTGTGGCCCTTACCTCATATTGATTGAGGTAAAAGAGCTCTTAACTACAGTGATTTAGATATTTGAACTATATTTTTTAAAGGATTTTTTATGGTTTATTGATTGTGACATCTTTTATGTATGTGTAAACTAACCATGTGCTACTACTGGTAATTTTTGCCACCTAATAGGTCCACTCTATAGTAATTATATTCATATTTACATTTTGTCTATTAATATTATCACTATTAGTGAATTTTTTCTCACACTAGTTTTTGCACCAATCCACAAATCTTGTGTATTTCTATATATTTATTTATATATTTAATTCACCCTGTACTATATTAAAAACAAATTGGGCCAGATTACAAGTAGATCACTAAATATCAATGATCCACTCTGTAATACCAGCGCATCTTATCTCTGGTTAATTTTCGGAGGTCACGGTAGCAATAATCAGCGATAATTTAGCACTCCACTTGTAATCTAGCCCATTATTAACACATTATTTGATGTTTTACTTTGTGAATTTTATGTATTTTGATAATATACATTCATTTCAAATCTGCTGAATCTGCAATACACTCCAAAAAAGTTGGGACAGTTGACTGATTGCCACTGTGTAAGATCACCTTTTTTTTAATAACACTTATAAAATGTTTGTGCACTGAAGACACCAGTTTAGCAAGTGGAATTTTCCCCCATTCATCCATTATGCATGTCTTCAGCTGCCCAACTGTACGGGGCGTTAGTTGCCTTATTTTGTGCTTCATAATGCACTACACATTTTCAATTGGAGACAGGTCAGGACTACAGGCAGGCTATGCTAGCACCCACACTCTCTGCATATGCAACCATGTGCTTGTAATCCCAGCAGAATGGGGATTGGCGTTGTCCTGATAGAAGATTCAGGGACCTCCTTGGAAAAGACCACGTCTGGATGGCAGCATATGTTGCTCCAAAATGTATGCATATCTTTCTGCATTAATGGTGCCATTACAGATGTGCAAGTTACCCATGCAATGGGCACTGACACACCCCCATACGATGACAGATGCTGGCTTTTGTACCTGATGCTGATAACAGCTTGGATAGTCATTTTCCGCTTTGGCCCGGAAAAAACATGACGGCTGTTTTTTCCAAAAGCTATTTGAAATGTTGACTCGTCGGACCACAAAACACGATTCCACTTTGCTACTGTCCATCTCAGATGAGACCAAGCCCAAAGAAGTCGGCGGCGCATCTGGACAGTGTTGATGTATGGCTCCTGCTTTGCATAGTAAAGCCTTAACTTGCATCTGTGGATGCAGCGGCAAATGGTGTTGATTGACAAAGGTTTATGAAAGTATTGCCAAGCCCATGTCAGGATATCCATTACAGACTCCTGACGGTTTTTGAAACAGTGAGGTCTGAGAGATCAGAGAGCACGCTCATTCAGAAGTGGTTTTTGTCCTTGCCCTTTTTGCTCCAAGATTTGACTGGATTCCTTGAATCTTTTAATTATATTGTGCACTGTAGAAGGTGAAATGCCCAAAATCCTACCAATTTGTCTTTGGGGAATGTTGTTCTCAAAGTGTTGGATTATTCACTGACACATCTGTTTGCAGATTGGCGAGCCTTGACCCATCCTTCATCTTGAAGGACTAGGCCTTTTTTGGAGCCTCATTATATACTATGATCACACTCTTGCCTCACCTGTTTCACATAACCTTCTTATTTCAACTTGTCAAATTGCTATTAAACCTAAACTGCCCTTGTCCCAACTTTTTTAGGAAGTGTTGCAGTCATCAGATTTGAAATGAGTGTATATTTTTTAAAATACAATAATTTCACAAAGTAAAACTTCATATAATGTGCTAATAATTGCCTAGATTACGAGTTTTGCGTTAGAGGCTATGCGGTGCTAACGAGCAGTTTTCCCTCACCACTCACTAACCTGCAGCGCTGGTATTACGAGTTTTCAGAAATCCGTCGTTAAAAGACAAGAAGTGAGCGTTGAGCAAAATTTTGCTCATTACCGCACTCCAATACCAGCGCTGCTTAAGTCAGCGGTGAGCTGGTCGTACGTTCTCATGCACGATATCCACATAGGAATCAACGGAGAGAGCCGGCTGCAAAAAAGTCTAACACCTGCAAAAAAGCAGCATAAAACTCCTTAACGCAGCCCCATTGATTCCTATGGGGAAATAAAATTTATGTTTACACCTAACACCCTAACATGAACCCCGAGTCTAAACACCCCTAATCTTACACTTATGAACCCCTAATATGCCAACGCCGACATCGCCCCACCTACATTATAATTATTAACCCCTAATCTGCCGCTCTGGACACCGCCGTCACCTACATTATATGTATTAACCCCTAATCTGCTGCCCCCAACATCGCCGACCCCTACCTACATTTATTAACCCCTAATCTGCCGCCCCCGTCACCGCCACTATATTAAAGTTATTAACCCCTAAACCTAAGTCTAACCCTAACCCTAACACCCCCTAACTTAAATATAATTACAATAAATCTAAATAAAATTACTATCATTAACTAAATTATTCCGATTTAAAACTAAATACTTACCTATAAAATAAACCCTAAGCTAGCTACAATATAACTAATAGTTGCATTTTAGCTAGCTTAGGGTTTATTTTTATTTTACAGGCAAGTTTGTATTTATTTTAACTAGGTAGAATAGTTATAAAATAGTTATTAACTATTTAATAACTACCTGGCTAAAATAAATACAAATTTATCTGTAAAATAAAACCTAAGTTACAATAACACCTAACACTACACTATAATTAAATAAATTAACTAAATTAAATACAATTACCTAAATTAAATTAAAATAGCTAAAGAACAAAAAAAACACTAAATTACAGAAAATAATAAACAAATTACAGATATTTAAACTAATTACACCTAATCTAATAGCCCTATTAAAATAAAAAAGCCCCCCCCCAAAAAAAACAAAAAAACCCTAGCCTAAACTAAACTACCAATAGCCCTTAAAAGGGCCTTTTGTGGGGCATTACCCCAAAGTAATCAGCTTTTTTACCTGAAAAAAAATACAAACAACCCCCCAACAGTAAAATCCACCACACACACAACCAACCCCCCAAATAAAATAATATCTATAAAAACCTAAGCTCCCCATTGCCCTGAAAATTGCATTTGGATGGGCATTGCTATTAAAAGGGCAGTTAGCTCTATTGCAGCCCAAAGTCCCTAACCCAAAAATAAAACCCACCCAATACACCCTTAAAAAAACCTAACACTAACCCCCTGAAGATCGACTTACCGGGAGAAGTCTTCATCCAAGCTGGGCCGAAGTCCTCAACAAAGCAGGGAGAAGTCTTCATCCAAGCGAAGTGGTCCTCCAGACGGGCAGAAGTCTTCATCCAGACGGTATCTTCTATCTTAATCCATCCAATGCGGAGCGGGTCCATCTTCAAGACATCTGACGCGGAGCATCCTCTTCATCCGGAGTCTTCTTACTGAATGAAGGTACCTTTAAATGACGTCATCCAAGATGGCGTCCCTTAGATTCCGATTGGCTGATAGAATTATATCAGTCAATCTGAATTAAGGTAGAAAAAATCCTATTGGCTGATGCAATAGGATGCGAGTTCAATCCTATTGGCTGATCCAATCAGCCAATAGGATTGAGCTCGCATTCTATTGGCTGATTGGATTGCATCAGTCAATAGGATTTTTTCTACCTTAATTCCGATTGGCTAATAGAATTCTATCAGTCAATCGGAATCTAAGGGACACCATCTTGGATGATGTCACTTAAAAGTACCTTCATTCAGTAAGAAGACTCCAGATGAAGAGGATGCTCCGCATCGGATGTCTTGAAGATAGACCCGCTCCGCATTGGATGGATGAAGATAGAAGATGCGGTCTGGATGAAGACTTTTTCCCATCTGGAGGACCACTTCGCCCGGCTTGGATGAAGACTTCTCCCGGCTTCATTGAGGACTTCGGCCCAGCTTGGATGAAGACTTATCCCGGTGAGTCGATCTTCAGGGAGTTAGTGTTAGTTTTTTTTTAAGGGTGTATTGGGTGGGTTTTATTTTTAGGTTAGGGACATTGGGCTGCAATAGGGCTAACTGCCCTTTTAAAGGCAATGCCCATCTAAAGGCCCTTTTCAGAGCAATGGGGAGCTTAGTTTTTTTTAGATAGTATTTTATTTGGGGGGTTGGTTGTGTGGGTGGTGGGTTTTACTGTTGGGTGGGTTGTTTGTATTTTTTTTCAGGTAAAAGAGCTGATTACTTTGAGGCAATGCCCGGCAAAAGGCCCATTTAAGGGCTATTAGTAGTTTAGTTTAGGCTAGGTTTTTTTTTTATTTGGGGGGGGCTTTTTTTATTTTAATAGGGCTATTAGATTAGGTGTAATTAGTTTAAATATCTGTAATTTGATTATTATTTTCTGTAATTTAGTGTTTTGTTTTTTTTGTACTTTATCTATTTTAATTTAATTTAGGTAATTGTATTTAATTTAGTTAATTTATTTAATTATAGTGTAGTGTTAGGTGTTATTGTAACTTAGGTTAGGTTTTATTTTACAGGTAAATTTGTATTTATTTTAGCTAGGTAGTTATTAAATAGTTAACTATTTTATAACTATTCTACCTAGTTGAAATAAATACAAACTTGCCTGTAAAATAAAAATAAACCCTATGCTATTAGTTATATTGTAGCAAGCTTAGGGTTTATTTTATAGGTAAGTATTTAGTTTTAAATAGGAATAATTTAGTTAATTATAGTAATTTTATTTAGATTTATTGTAATTATTTTTAAGTTAGGGGGTG
Organism: Bombina bombina; assembly: GCF_027579735.1. NCBI lineage: Eukaryota > Metazoa > Chordata > Amphibia > Anura > Bombinatoridae > Bombina > Bombina bombina. The sequence continues at coordinate 879,256,509 of NC_069499.1, forward strand.
TTAGGGTTAGGGTTAGACTTAGGTTTAGGGGTTAATAAATTTAATATAGTGGCGGTGACGTTGGGGGCGGCAGATTAGGGGTTAATAAATATAGGCAGGTTGCGGCAACATTGTGGGCAGCAGATTAGGGGTTAATAAATAGAATGTAGGTGTCGGCGATGTTGGGGGCAGCAGATTAGGGCTTAATACATATAATGTAGATGGCAGCAGTTTCCGGAGCGGCAGTTTAGAGTTTAAAATTTTTATTATAGTGTTTGCGATGCGGGAGGGCCTCGGTTTAGGGGTTAAAAGGTAGTTTATGGGTGTTAGTGTACTTTTTTTTTTAACTTTTTAGCACTTTAGTTATGAGTTTTATGTTACGGCGTTGTACCATAAAACTCATAACTACTGACTTTTAAATGCGTTAGGACTCTTGACAGGGTAGGGTGTACCGCTCACTTTTTGGCCTCCCAGGACAGACTCGTAAAACCGGAGCTATGGAAGTCCCATAGAAAAAAGACTTTACGAAGTTTACGTAAGTTGTTTCGCGGTAAGGCCAAAGAAGTGTGTGGTGACCCTAAACCTTCAAGACTTGTAATAGCAGCGGGCGTAAAAAAGCAGCGTTAGGACCTCTTAACGCTGCTTTTGTACCCTAACGCACAACTCGTAATCTAGGCGTAACATGTTTTTAATATAGTACAGTTTAAATTGAATTTTAAAATGACTCTGTTTGTTTGTTTTTTTGCATTCTCTATACTGTCCCAACCTTTTCAGAATATGATATATATAAATAGCTTCCACTTGTAATCTGGAACTTAGAAGCCAGCATACATCTGAAAGCCAAATTGATAAATTGAATGAAACTAACAATAAAGGTGTATTAAACCTCCAATAATAATATTTAATTTAAAATGTAATTATATTAAATTATTATTGAAGAAATAATAATATAAATAATAAAAATAATAAATTAAAAACATAAATATGTAAATTTAAATTAATTTGTCATCTAAACGGATAGTAAAGTACATTTTTATATATGCATAGTTTATTAAAGAAATTGAGCAATTCATTTAAAAGATGTTTGTAAAATGTAAACCTTTCACATTGCTAGCACAATGCAGTATGTTTATCTTATCTTCCTTGATTGTGTTCAATTATTGCTCATTGTAAATCACTTTGTGCGCAGCTCTAAGCAATTTCTGTTGAGGGGCCTATTTATTATGGTGCGAGTGGACATAGCGTATCATGTCCGCTGCACATCGATAAATGCCGACAGCATACGCTCTCAGCATTTATCATTGCACCAGCAGTTCTTGTGAACTGCTGGTGCAATACCGCCCCCTGCAGATTCGCGCCCAATCGGCCGCTAGCAGGGGGTGTCAATCAACCCGATAATATTCGATTGGGTTGATTTCTGTACGCCGCCTCAGAGCAGGCAGACAGGTTATGGAGCAGCGGTCCATACGGAGCTTGATAAATATGCCCCTTAGTGTGTAGTTTGTAGCCAGTCCAGTCCACGTAAATTGCAGCATAAACAAATGTGAAAATGCAAAAGGGAACAATGACAACTTTCAGAGCTATTTTGCTGTAAAAGAAAGCATATGCATAGTGTAAATATATTGTAATGTTGCTTACTTTTTACTTAATGAAATTAATTAACATATTGTGAATGAAATGTTGAGTTTAATGTCATTTTAATATGACTACAATTTCAAACCAATATATTTAATCTATTTGTAAAACAATAGTGCTTATAGAAACCACCATTTATGGCTGTACTGGAATGAATACAACATATTTGCTTTTCAAAATTAGGTATGGGCAGATACTTAATAATATTAATAAATTGTATTAAGAAAGGTCTTATTTAATGTCTCTTTAGGACAAATAAACCAAAGGTTTTCATTAAATATTAGATTCTGATACTTGAAATGCCTTTGCAAATCAATTAAAAAAAGTCTATTGGCTCGATGATCTAAAGGTCTCTGGGCTGGCGAGATGATTAAAGAATCCTTGTCAGTACTTCTATTTGCTTGTGGAATGATCTAAAGCCACTTTTCAACTCGCTAAGGGGCGTATAGTGCATTTTTATATGGCAAGGAGATACATACATAACAAAAGCACACAATAAATTAGTCATTTAAATTTTTTACAAAACAAACAATTGAATCATTCACATAACAATATGTAGGATTTATATGTAAATCACAAATAAATAAATCATATTAAATATGCACAGCGTAAATCATAATTTAGTACAATGGATGTGCAATGAACACATAGAAATTCCTACTTATAAGTAAGAAATACAAAACATAATTGTTTTTTCGTAACATGGGCTGAACATGGGCGTTCCATGGGAATATATGAAATTGTCTCTCTAATCCCAGCGTAATTCTGTAAAGATTTCATACTACAGAACTCAAAGTTTTTTCTCGAAAACTAAAAGATGGTGAGCTTTTCTCAAAAAACTCAAAATAATTATAACCCTAAAAGAAAAACATAGGCATAAGAAAATATAGGCAAATGTAAGATGCTATACACAGAAAGCAGCATAATGTGATTTATATTGGCTGCAGTATTTACTTTTTAAACTGTGCCCCCTGATCACTGATAACTTTGCTCTATGGAGCAAAGTGTCTCTTTCCAGTGAGTTACATTACTTTCAATAGGAGCTAACTTATCGTTTACAGGGACTGACACATTTTACGATAATTTCCCGCATCGCTTGTGAGGGTCGGCTAGAAAAACCATCTCTGATCTGGTGAAGTTAAGTTCATCAACCCTATGAGACTCAGTATTCAAATGTTACATTTAATTTATTTGAATGATAATTCACACAGACTGATTTCACCATATGTCTATGAGATATACCATACTAAGTAAAAGCATAATATTACAATACGGGATCTCATTAATGTATATTCTTAGATTATATGTCTGCGTGAATAAAGATTTGAATAAGCATGTTAATTCACTGTATAAGTGTATAAAAATCAATCTGTGAATGAACAAAATAGAATTTCATATGGTGATTGTTACAACTCACAGTAAAATAATTTGATGTAGTGAAATGTAGCATTTGACTAAAGAAAAAAACACGTTGAAAGTATCAGAATAAGCTTGTAAATAATGACTTAGGTTACAAGTGAAACGCACATAGATTAATTAAATGTTAGTATACAGGCAAAACATCTGTATGACCATTTACAAAAAGAATTCAATACTTGAGACTGATGTAACTCACATTACTCGAGTTTACAAAACAGGCCATTCTCACGTAGTCTCTGAAGTACCCGTGTGACATAAGAACGATGAGCCTCAAGTGTGGGTGAGTGTATGAGGATGTCGTCTAAATACACCACAACACACTGTTGCAACATATCTCGTAGGACATCATTAATAAATTCCTGGAAAACAGCAGGAGCATTACATATGCCAAAGGGCATTACAAGATATCCATATTGCCTGCTCCTGGTGTTAAATGCTGTTTTCCATTTGTGGCCCTCCTTGATCCTAACAAGATTGTACGCTCCTCTCAAATCAAGTTTAGAAAAGACTGTAGCTCCCTTAAGGCAGTCAAAGAGTTCTGTAATGAACGGAATAGGGTAAGCATTCTTAATGGTAAGACGATTAAGACCCCTATAATCGATGCATGGTCTTAACTCGCCACCCTTTTTCTTCTCAAAGAAGAAGCCAGCCCCTGCTGGAGAGCATGATTTGCAGGTGAACCCCCATGACAGAGCATCAGCAACAACTCCTCCATAGCACAATTCTCTGCAACAGACAGAGGGTAAACCTGGCCCCGAGGAGGAATGGCTTTGGGTTGCAGGTCTATGGCTATCGTAAGACTGATGAGGAGGCAACGTACCGGCATGCACCTTGTCAAAAATGTCTAGGAATTCTTGGTAATCCTCTGGCAATTGAGATACCGAAGAAGTGCACAGGACTTTGACTGGTTTCCAAAGACAAGTGGAAATACATTGCAGAGACCATGAAAAAATTTCGGACCTGTGCCAGTCGAGACTGGGATTATGCATTTGGTGCCAGGGATAACCCAGAACAACCAAAATGCGAAGAGTTTATCACCTGGAACTGGAGGGTTTCATAATTGAGAGCGCCAACAGCCATGGATAACGGAGCGGTTTCGTGAGTAACGAGTGCGGGCTGAAGGGGCCTGCCATCAATGGCCTTAATAGCAGGCGGAAAGGACCGAGACAATACAGGAATGGAGTGCTGTGATACAAAAGCACTGTCAATGAAACAGCCCGCAGCCCGGAGTCAACAAGAACCTGGGTGACTATGGAGGAGTCCACCCAGGAAAGGACAACTGTGACCAAAGGTTTCTCCTTTAGCGGTTCCAGGGATGGCAATAAACCACCTAAGGTCTGCCCCCGACAGGACCTTAGGTGCGAGCGTTTCCTGGCCATGTAGGACAAGACTTTAAATGGTGGCCCTGTAACCCTTAATAGAGTCAGAGCCCCTCACTCCTCCTAAAGGCCCTCTCCAACGTGCAGAGACGTGTGAATCCCAACTGCATCGGCTCAGCAGTACCTGGTGACTCAGGACCAGGAGACATGGGAGGAGTGGGAGGCATAGGTGGGAACAAAGATGTAGGAGACAACGGAACAGGAGGCTTCCGCAAGCACTCCTTGAAAGAGGGCCTCTCTCTGAGTCTGATGTCAATTAGGATTAAAAAAGACACCAATGCTTTGAGATCCTCTGGTAAATCTCTGGCAGCAACTTCATCTTTAATCGCATCAGAGAGCCCATGAAAGAAGGCGGCAACAAGGGCTTCATTGTTCCAACCTACCTCTGGGGCAAGCCTACGGAACTCAATGGCATGCAAGCAACAGATCTCGTACCTTGTTAAATGGACATGAGTCGTTTGGTAGCAAAGGAGGAGCGAGCCGGAACATCAAATACCCTTCGAAAGGAGGCCACAAATTCATGGTAATTAGAAATCACTGATTTATTAGTCTCCCACAATGGATTAGCCCAAGCAAGAGCCGTGTCAGAGAGTAAAGAGGTGAGTAATCCCACCTTAGCTCTATCAGAGGGAAACGTCTGAGGTAACATCTCAAAATAAATGCCCATCTGGTTCAAAAACTCTCTGCACTGATTAGGATCACCTCCATATCACTGAGGTAGAGGTGCAGAACCGGACATGCTCCTGGTAGGACTGGGTGCAGCAGCGGAAACAGGAGCAGCCATAACTTGTGGGACACTTTGATCCAAATGTGCAGTGAGAGTCAGAAGGGTTTGCAGGGCTAGTGCAAATTGATCCAATTGCTGATCCTGTTCATCCATCCTGAAAATGATAGTGGGTAAAGGTGGATTATTAGCATCATCAGGATTCATGGCCCTTGCGTAATGTCAGGGTACCAGGAATCAGACTGAGACAGGAAGTGCAAAAATAATCAAACCTTTATTAATAACAAAAAATAATAAAAAGTCCACAAGCTAAATGACAAGCCAGGAGTCAAAGCCAGAGCTGGTAGTCAGATGAGCCAGGAACTAGGAAAACAGCAGAGTCAGGAACAAGCCAGGGACCAGGAACCAGAAGGGACGTCAGACAAGCTAGGTAATACACAGGAACTGGAACACAGGAACTAACAAACAAGTCTGAAACAACGCAAGCATTCTGAACAAAGGCCCTTTAAATAATAAGTGTGACATCATAATCCTGAGACTGCAACCTGTCTCACACTGATTATGTTCACCAGTTTGGCCATAACAGGGCGCCCAGATAGGTGATCAGCATTACACACTCTGCATCAGATTTAGTGAGAGGGGAAAGTAAAATGTCAGCCAGAAGCAAATAACAAACAAGGCAGGGTGAAACCCTGACATGTCCACAGCCTACAAACTTTCAAGAGACTGTGAGTTTGTGCTCATACTGAAGAATCTGCCCTGAAAGCTTCTTTCTTTAAAAAGCCTGCCATTCTTTCCTTTTGCATTGAAATAGACCTATATGATGGCTATACCACTATAAAGGAAGATTCTGACCTTCAGAAGGACTTGAGTATAAACCAGACTTAAGAAGTTCAAGTTGCTTCTATAAAGAATATAGTCTGTTTAAAAACATACCAACAGACTTTTTCTGTCCTAATAGAACCTTCTCAAAAACACACCAAATCCCTTAACATAAATTATGTAATTTCTCCTCCTTGTTTGGGAAAGGTATACACATTTTATTTCCTCTCTGACTGGATTTAGAAACAGGATCTGCAGGTGCGTGGGAAGGCAAAAGCCATCAAGATGGCATCATTGGGGAGCAGGTACTGTCATGCCCAATGGCTGGAATTTAACCTGAGACTCCTGGTTCTTAACCTTTTGCTCTATCCTTGAGCCCCCAGAGAGAACTGTTTTGGGCAATTGCTATAAAAGGCTGCCTCTCAGACCACTCCCTGCCCTGACATTGTGGTTCAAAACTACTGTTTGTGTTTCAGCTCTGTGTCTGTATCCCAGTTTTGTGGTGGTTTTCCTGACTTGGCTTGTCTACTGACCTTTTTTCCTTGATCACTCCTGTATGTGGTGACAGATCAGACTACTTCTCTGGTATACTGAACTTGTATGGTCTTATTACTATTCTTTTGGATTATCCCTGTGTTTGGTGATAGATCAAACTGCTCTCTGGTATTCTGACTATTCAAGTGGCCCATTTTAAAACCCGAAATGGACTTAAGTCTGAAACCTCTACTTCTGAGCTACAAACCCGTGAACCAGCTCATCCGAGCATGAGAGATAGATAAACAAACAGAAAAGATATATAGTTTTAATCACAATAGTTTAGAAAAACATGTCAACTTATTTATCTATAAAAATCCCCATAGACTTCAATAGATATGAGAAGGAGAGAGAGAGAAAGAGAGAGAGAGAGAGAGAGAGAGAGAGAGATGTGTGTCTATATATATTTCATGAGTTATGTTTCATTCACACAAAAGCTAACATTTTGTCACAAAAGTCTATGGCCTAGATTTAGAGTTTGGCGGTAGCCGTGAAAACCAGCGTTAGAGGCTCCTAACGCTGGTTTTAGGCTACCGCCGGTATTTGGAGTCACTGAAAAAAGGGTCTAACGCTCACATTTCAGCCGCGACTTTTCCATACCACAGATCCCCTTACGTAAATTACGTATCCTATCTTTTCAATGGGATCTTTCTAACTCCGGTATTTAGAGTCGTTGCTGAAGTGAGCGATAGAAATCTAACGACCAAACTCCAGCCGCAGAAAAAAGTCAGGAGTTAAGAGCTTTTTGGGCTAACGCCGGTTCATAAAGCTCTTAACTACTGTACTCTAAAGTACACTAACACCCATAAACTACCTATGTACCCCTAAACCGAGGTCCCCCCACATCGCTGCCACTCGATTAAATTTTTTTAACCCCTAATCTGCCGACCGCCACCTACGTTATACTTATGTACCCCTAATCTGCTGCCCCTAACACCGCCGACCCCTGTATTATATTTATTAACCCCTAACCTGCCCCCCACAACGTCGCCTCCACCTGCCTACACTTATTAACCCCTAATCTGCCGAGCGGACCGCACCGCTACTATAATAAAGTTATTAACCCCTAATCCGCCTCACTAACCCTATAATAAATAGTATTAACCCCTAATCTGCCCTTCCTAACATCGCCGACACCTAACTTCAATTATTAACCCCTAATCTGCCGACCGGAGCTCACCGCTATTCTAATAAATGTATTAACCCCTAAAGCTAAGTCTAACCCTAACACTAACACCCCCCTAAATTAAATATAATTTTAATCTAACAAAATTAATTAACTCTTCTTAAATAAATTATTCCTATTTAAAGCTAAATACTTACCTGTAAAATAAATCCTAATATAGCTACAATATAAATTATAATTACATTGTAGCTATTTTAGGATTAATATTTATTTTACAGGCAACTTTGTAATTATTTTAACCAGGTACAATATCTATTAAATAGTTAAGAACTATTTAATAGTTACCTAGTTAAAATAATTACAAAATTACCTGTAAAATAAATCCTAACCTAAGTTACAATTAAACCTAACACTATACTATCATTAAATTAATTAAATAAAATACATACAATTACCTACAATTAAACCTAACACTACACTATCAATACATTAATTAAATACAATATCTACAAATAACTACAATGAAATAAACTAACTAAAGTACAAAAAATAAAAAAGAACTAAGTTACAAAAAATAAAAAAATATTTACAAACATAAGAAAAATATTACAACAATTTTAAACTAATTACACCTACTCTAAGCCCCCTAATAAAATAACAAAGACCCCCAAAATAAAAAATGCCCTACCCTATTCTAAATTACTAAAGTTAAAAGCTCTTTTACCTTACCAGCCCTGAACAGGGCCCTTTGCGGGGCATGCCCCAAGAATTTCAGCTCTTTTGCCTGTAAAAAAAACACATACAATACCCCCCCAACATTACAACCCACCACCCACATACCCCTAATCTAACCCAAACCCCCCTTAAATAAACCTAACACTAAGCCCCTGAAGATCTTCCTACCTTGTCTTCACCTCACCAGGTATCACCGATCCGTCCTGGCTCCAAAATCTTCATCCAACCCAAGCGGGGGCTAGACATCCATCATCCGGTGGCTGAAGAGGTCCAGAAGAGGCTCCAAAGTCTTCATCCTATCCGGGAAGAAGAGGCGATCCGGACCGGCAACCATCTTGATCCAAGCGGCATCTTCTATCTTCATCCGATGACGACCGGCTCCATCCTGAAGACCTCCACCGCGGACCCATCTTCCTCCGGTGACGTCCAACTGAAGAATGACGGTTCCTTTAAGGGACGGCATCCAAGATGGCGTCCCTCAAATTCCGATTGGCTGATAGGATTCTATCAGCCAATCGGAATTAAGGTAGGAATATTCTGTTTGGCTGATGGAATCAGCCAATCAGAATCAAGATCAATCCGATTGGCTGATCCAATCAGCCAATCAGATTGAGCTCGCATTCTATTGGCTGATTGGCTAATTGTAACTTAGGTTAGGATTTATTTTACAGGTAATTTTGTAATTATTTTAACTAGGTAACTATTAAATAGTTCTTAACTATTTAATAGATATTGTACCTGGTTAAAATAATTACAAAGTTGCCTGTAAAATAAATATTAATCCTAAAATAGCTACAATGTAATTATAATTTATATTGTAGCTATATTAGGATTTATTTTACAGGTAAGTATTTAGCTTTAAATAGGAATAATTTATTTAATAAGAGTTAATTAATTTCGTTAGATTAAAATTATATTTAACTTAGGGGGTGTTAGTGTTAGGGTTAGACTTAGCTTTAGGGGTTAATACATTTATTAGAATAGCGGTGAGCTCCGGTCGGCAGATTAGGGGTTAATAATTGAAGTTAGGTGTCGGCGATGTTAGGGAGGGCAGATTAGGGGTTAATACTATTTATTATAGGGTTAGTGAGGCGGATTAGGGGTTAATAACTTTATTATAATAGCAGTGCGGTCCGCTCGGCAGATTAGGGGTTAATAAGTGTAGGCAGGTGGAGGCGACGTTGTGGGGGGCAGATTAGGGGTTAATAAATATAATATAGGGGTCGGCGGTGTTAGGGGCAGCAGATTAGGGGTACATAAGGATAATGTAAGTAGCGGCGGTTTACGGAGCGGCAGATTAGGGGTTAATAATTATATGCAGGGGTCAGCGATAGCGGGGGCGGCAGAATAGGGGTTAATAAGTGTAAGGCTAGGGGTGTTTAGACTCGGGGTACATGTTAGAGTGTTAGGTGCAGACGTAGGAAGTGTTTCCCCATAGGAAACAATGGGGCTGCGTTAGGAGCTGAACCCGTCTTTTTTGCAGGTGTTAGGTTTTTTTTCAGCTCAAACAGCCCCATTGTTTCCTATGGGAAAATCGTGCACGAGCACGTTTTTTAGGCTGGCCGCGTCCGTAAGCAAATCTGGTATCGAGAGTTGGAGTGGCGTTAAATATGCCTGTACGCTCCCTTTTTGGAGCCTAACGCAGCGATTCTGTGGACTCTCAATACCAGAGTTATTTTTATGGTGCGGCCAGAAAAAAGCCGGCGTTAGCTACGCGGGTTGTTACCGACAAAACTCTAAATCTAGCCGTAAGATAATTTGGACATAGGGGCAGGACCATCTCAAAGATTGCAACAGTTTTTGGAAAACATAAAATAAAAATTGTAGTGTTATTCAGTTTAATGTTTAATATGTCAGTACAAATGAATTTATATTGGAAGTATCTATGTAAAAAACAATTGAAATAAAGGTATATTAGTTCTCTCTCCCTATAAAATGCCCTAATTAAAACATCTGACAGCTGTATCAGCTATTATTTTTATACCTACTCATACAGAGCAGTCTGCCAGGAACAAACAACAGCTCAGTGGTTTGTTCTTTCACCTGGTTACCACCTGGGAGTAGCTTCTTTTAGCCCAATTATGCTTTTCACAGAGGAAAACTTTCCTGAAGGATATCAGTCTGATCCCGCCTAGCAAAGTAAGTCCAGCCCCCGAAATACCAGGCAATTTTCCTCTGAACAAGGAAAATGGCAACCCAGACGATCATTTCGGCCTCCTTTGGGCCTCATAAATGAGGTGCAGCCATATCCCTCTAAGAGCATTGGGCAATAAGTCCACGTCTGGTTTCCCCATCACACTTAGGTAGACTGTCATAATACAAATATATACATAAAGAGAAAGAGTCTGTAAGGAATGAAAAACATCTCAGTGGCTTGTTCTATGGCCCAGTTACCACCTGGGAGTGTGCTTTTCGCAGAGAAAAACCTTCCTGATGTATATCAGTCTGAGCTCGCCTAGCAAGGTCAGTCCAGCCCCCGAAATACCAGGCAATTTCCCTCTGAACAAGGGTAATGGCAACCAAAGCTGATCGTTTCTGCCTTGTTTGCTCTTGTTCAAAGGAGAATTGCCTGGTAATTCAGGACTGGACTTTCATTGGGCAGGATCAGACTGATATGCTGCAGGATATTTTTCCTTCATGAAAGGCATTGTGTGCTAATAGAGATTGCACCCTGAGTGGCACTGGCCTTATGAACAAGAAAGAAAGTTTTTTTATTTTTTGTTCTGTCTCATTTGAGTGCGTCTCTATTTTCATTTTTTGTATGCATTTTTATACCTGTAACTTCTCGTAATAAGGCTCGTACATCAGAGTGTAGAAAGCCTGTAGGTGAAGGGTATGTGGCTTGAAATATCCAACCTTAGCTCAAAATTTGACTATAAGCCAGTTGTTTGGTTATTTAACAATAGTTTGCTTTTTTTTACTTATTGTTTTTTTTTTTTTCAAAACTGACTTCAACCAACATAGAAAAAGAAAGTTGTTTTTAAAGGAAGACATTAAATGAACATGAAAGTCTAAGTTAAACTTTCATGGATCAGACAGAGCATGTAAGTTTAAGAGACTTCTAAATTTACTTTTATTATGAAATTGAATTTGTTATTTTGGTATCCTTTGTTTAAAAGTATACCTAAGTAGGCTGAGGAGCAGAAATGCACTACTAGGAGCTAGATGGTGGTTGATGGCTGCACAAATTTGTCCCTTGTCATTGGCTCAACAGATGTGTTGAGCTAGCTCCCCGCAGTGCTTTGCCACTGTGAATATGCTTTTTTTTTTGGTTTGGTTTGTTTTTAAGCATTTTAATTGCTGGCTCTTTATAAGCACAATATACATTTTAGTATTTCTGTGTCTCTAATGTCAGATAATGATAAATAAAATATATACTTAAAGTTATAATAATGAAATGCAACACAGAATATATAATAAAAACAATAATGAGGCCTGCAACTTCTCTATTTCAGGAAGTTTCACCACACACTTGTCTGGTGCAGCTATCCCTTGTGTAAGCAAAAATCAAATTAAATCATGCAAAACAATATTTTAATTTCTTTGCCATGTTAATGAATCTAAAAATAAAAAGTAAAAAAAAATAAAACAGCAGAAGACAGCTTCAGCTTTTTTTTACTTTTAAGAAAACATATACTTACAGCAGTCGTCAACGCTATATTCATATTACAGTTAGTTTAAAAATAATTTTCTAATTATTATTATTATTATTATTATTATTATTATTATTATTATTATTATTATTATGTTAACACTAATACTTACTAATATTAATAAGTATATTTTTATAGTGTAGACAAGTACTGAATCCTTTTTAATGATTAATAGGTCTCTTGTCAGATTAAGGATGATTGGATCTGTAGAAAGAAAGTATTTTTTTTCTTGACCTATAATGCTCATAATATTAATAAGACTTGTCTAAATGATACAATGCACTGCGCACAACCTGTCTTCTAATATCTTCTAATGAAGTGGAGATTCCTATCTATAGGATGTCCCCAGACATTGCTAAAACTGTCATGGGACTTGGATGTGATATTTATTTATGATAGGTTTTGTTTGTTCTTAGGGAGAAGATATTTGATGGAATAAGCCCCCCCCCTAAACTTCTGAGATATTGCGCAAGATATGTGTTACGCTGTCTGGCTTCCCCTCCCCTCTGCCAGCTCACAACGCCTACATATTTTTCAGAGCACTGCCACAAAGTAAGGTTTGCTGGATCTCCTGTAAAGAAAAACTGTGTAACACTTATTCTTATCATTTATTTATATAGAACCAACTTATGTTGTTGCATTATTATAAAGACTAAATTAACTCACAAAATTATGAGAACACAAAAAAAAAGGAAATAAACTGCATCCAAAGTATATAATAACCTTACCTAAGTAAGTCTGTAGGAATAAAAGACTGATGTGCACTACACTGTGCATGTATATGTTCATGTATTTGTGTGTCTGTGTGTTTGTGAGTGTGATAAAGGGGCAGGAGCCCCGAAACGTTGCTCAATAAAGGTACTGTTGCTCCACATAGAGTGCTACCTGTGTGTCTTACTTCATATCATATGCTGGGACGTGGGAAAGGGAGGTCCCCCAGGTGTGCACCTACATCCACCCGAGAGTGAGTTTAAGGGACATTCCAATGAAGTGTGTGCTGGTCCTGTGACTTTTTTTATAAGTGTGTGTTTATGTGTGAATGTGTGTGTGTGTTTGTGTGCAAATGTGTGTGTGTGTGTGTGTGTGTGAATGCTTGTGTGAGTGTGCATATGTGTGTAAATGTGTGTGTTTGTGTGTGCATATGTGTGTGTGAATGTGTGTGTTTATGTGTGCATATGTGTGTGAATGTTTGTGTACGTGTGTGTACATATGTGTGTGTGTGTGTGCATATGTTTGTGTGTAAGTGTATATGTGTGCATATGTGTATGTGCATTTGATGTATTTGTGTGTGTGTGTATGTGTATTTGATGTACGTGTGTGTGTTTGTTTGTGCATGTGTGTGTTCATGTGTGTGTATATGTGTGCATTTGATGTACGAGTGTGTGTATATGTGCATTTGATGAACGTGTGTGTGTTTCTGTGTCTGTGTGTGTGTATATATATATATATATATATATATATATATATATTTCTGTGTGTGTGTGTGTATGCCTTATGCCTATCTAATATATATTTGACCTCAAATTATTCCATCCACTTTTAATTAACAGTCATCCTTTTTTGTATATATACCTGAGATAAGCTGGGCCACACATTCTGATGTACAAGATGAGATCAGCATTACTTTAAAGGGACATTAAGCCTCTTTTTATATTCATGCCTAGTTTACATCAACATGTTTTAAAGGTATTAACAGACAATTTATTAATGATTTGCAAAACTGCTTGAAAGCTCTCGTAAATATGTTCATCTCTTATCTCCTTTAATTGTGGTCAATTACGACGAGATGTAAATGAGTTTGTTAACTGCTTTAAGCAATTTTTGTCATTTATGTAGCCGATTTAGGCAATTTGCAGCATTTTGCAGTCAAACTTGCATAATCTGGTTTTTGGCCTCTTATGTGAGAAAAGCATATTAGTGTTTCACAAAAGGTATTTTACAAGAAATGTAATCCAATCAAATAATAATTGTGTCAGAAAGTTTTTTTACTACACATAATTAATAAATAATATTTTATATTACAAACTTAAAGGGACATGAAACCCACATTTTTTCTTTCATGATTTAGAAAGAGAATGCAATTTTAAACATCTTTCTAAGTTACTTCTATTATCTAATTTGTTTTATTCTCTTGATATTCTTTGCTGAAAAGCATATCTAGATATGCTCAGTAGCTGCTGATTGGTTGCTGCACATAGAGGCCTTGTGTGATTGGCTCACCCATGTGCATTGCTTTTTCTTCAACTAAGGATATCTAAAAAAATGAAGCAAAATAAATAATAGAAGTAAATTGTAATGCTGTTTAAATTTGTATTCTCTATCTGAATCATGAAAGAAAGATTTTGGGTTTAGTGGCCCTTTAAAGTGCTTCATGTCCATGTAAAGTACATTGACTTTGTTTTATCTAAAATAAAAATATTTTACAGTCTGTGTATCACTGTTCACCAAAAGGATTTAACATCCAGTGAGCTCCAATGGTGAGTATTACACAAACATGCACATTATGTTACTCAAAATCAAAGTTAACCCTTTTCAAACTAACATATTTGCAGTGTTTAAAAAGTGCCTATCTATATTGCATAACACATTTTTAGAGATTACTGTCCTTTTAAGTTTGAATCTAGCAAGTTATATCTTGAAAAATAAATAACCTGTGTTGTAATAGTACAAATTACCATGGTTTAGATATAGGTATTGTGCAATAACACACTTTAACTCTATCAAAAGACGTTTCTCAAACATCTGTCAAACAATATATTACATGTTATGGCATTAAAATGTACAACATTGTGATGCTTACAGATTGATCTAATATGGTAGATAGGGTTGTCATTGTCTTTTTACTTATAATGAGATATTTTTCATGCTTAAAAATGAACAACAAAAATACTTAGGAAGAAGCATAGTTCAAAGAAAAAATATATATAGGTACAAATCCCCAAATTCAAAATTCCAGAATTATTCTAAAATCCAAACTTTTTTCTTTAATATTTTTAAATAAAATTATTAAAATTTTCTATTTTCCACACCAGTCAAAGTCAATCTTCTCTGCCTGAGTCTTTGGATTGTATTCTAAAATGTAAAGGCTAGAATATATTTTTTTTTAAAAACAACTATATCCTATGTGATTTTTTTAAGGTTGCATGTATTAGCGTTTTTATGATATGTAAGTTTTCCCTAAATTTCAAAATGTTGTTTAGACTTGGTCCCATCTTCTGGACAAGCTGTCCCATTTTACAAATGCAGATATAAAAAATATTCCAAAATTAAAACTATTCTGAAATCCAAACATTTTCAAAAATTAGTTATAAGAAGGACTTTTGTAAAAAAAAAAAATGTAATTTGTTTTAGGTACTTACAGTATATCTAATCACCAGGTAAAATTAAATTAAAGGAGCATTCCCTCCAGTTCTTTCCCTCTATTAATATTGGGGGGGGCTTAAAAATAAAAAAAGCTAATAATTAAATTTGGATGCATTAAAATATGAATATTTCAAATCCATAGTGTACAATGTTTTATTTAAAAATAATACTGAATAAACATATTGAAATAAAAATATTACTAAGCATATGTATGTGAGCTAAGTTCACTATTTTTCAGATCCATATTTATTTATTTTTAAACAGGTAAAGGAATGTGGGACTTAAACCTGCCATATGTCACCTCTGGCTATCCATAAAGAAGATGCAGTGAACTCTATAAATGGGCTGAATGTGTTTTTTAGGCCTCTCAGATGAAGAGGAGACAGCTGGTCTGAATTTCTAGCACCCATAATTAATTAAGAACCTTATTCCTGGGATTTGATGATTTAATAAGTGATTTTCCTGGATCTATATATAAATATAGACTCCCCTCCAACAATTCTGGTCCCAAGGCGATACAGATTAGTGCCTTTTTACTATTTCTCCTCTTGAAGAAAGTAGAAAATATGCCACACTGTTGTATCTAAAGCCAACACAAAGCCTAAATTAAAAACTGCCACTTGATTTGCAGAGACGCCTCCATCTTCTCTATTGATGTTTTTGTTTCAGGGAGGGTTATTTTTCCCTGTTAAGAAAAGAAAGAGGAAGACTATAGAATTAACATATTGCTCACTTGGAAAAAACAGACGGTTTTCTTTTTGAAAACACTTGTTCCACAGCCAGCCCAGATGTCCTTCCTAATAATCCAAGCAGGTCATATAGAAAGGGGAGTAGGAGTGGTGGGCGAGTTGGTGGGTGCATAGTGTTGGTGAAACAAAAATTAAAATAAAAAAACAGAAGGGAAAAAAAAAAAAAACAAGACAGAACATGCTACTCAAATGATTGAAGTTTGATTTAAATGGCTTATTTACAACAGAATAAATCTGACATTTGCATTTGGGCAATAACACTAATTAACAAAGCTTTTCCTCTGTCGACAGACACAGTATAAGTGAGTACAAATAATCCTTGGAAAACTATGGAGCTTCTCAAAATTCCAAATATTATGTAATTTACCTGCTAATTAAAAATACAACTCAACAAAATAGGCTTGTTGTAATGATACCATACATTTTTTTATGAAGCACAACAATTTCTGACAAATATGCTAAATTAATAGTGAGGAATTAATTTCCTTAATTGCATAGTCATATGGAATTTACAACTGATAAAGTTTTTATTGTTTGACTATACAACACTGTATATATATTTTTTGTCTTTATAAGGAAACACTTAAAATAGTATTTTAGTTACCTCGTTAACTTGGTATTTTTAGTTTTTATTCTGTGCAATAAAAATGTCTTCATATTAACTGCATTATTGTGTACTTATGTCATTATTTTAGTGATTTATAAATATAATATTTTAACTTTATTATTATTATGGCATTAGCATTGCCCTGTTTGTCAAAAGACTAATACAAATTGAGTCTGTATCCTGGTAGAGACTGGAAAGTGTTAATCATAATGGTCTTTTAGCATAAATAAATTAGTTATTAACTGCTTCAGGAGTAAATAGGTTAATGATAAGTGACAGATATATACACCAGTGCAACTGTTTCCTCAATTTAGCATTTATGAAAAGCATTCATTTATCCCACATCACAAGACAAAGTTGTCTTTCTGTTGATATAATGCAGAGATTTACTAAAATGTGCAAAGAAAAAAAACTATCTTCTTGATGCCAGAAATGGTCTTGTTTTGTGAAAAGCTGGGATACTAGAAAAAAAAGCCTAGTAGGCCATAATTAGCCAACTCTTCTTATTCTGGAAAAATTGTATTTAAAATATATATGTGATACTGGTAATAATTGACAAAAATGTGTCAAAGATATATAATTTTAGATGAAAATCAGTTCTGCAGATAAGCATCAGTAATTCAAACAAGATGAGATAATTAGTATACAATTTAGGGCTATATAAAAACTGTTTAAGTGTTCTAGAAATCAGATTAATAATCACTATAAAAACTATTTGAGAAATTTATTATAAATATTTTTTGCTACATTCTCTACCCAAAATGCTCTAGGCTGGAGCTTGCAAAACCACAAATGATTTTTTTTAAATTAATTATGAAATTGAGGAGGACACATATTAGCAAATCTACCAGTTACTTGATCAAGAAAAAAAGAAGTTAATTACTTTTAATGTTATTCTACTTTTGGAATCAGCCAATAATATATATATTTGAGGAAATAAAATGTAATATGTGCATATGTCCTGCTGTATGTCTTTCTGTGTGTGTCTAATTATGTAATTGTATGTCAAATGCATTATTATTTAGAAGTTAGAACTGCTACATATTATGTCTGCACATAAAATCATGAATTATATTTCTGTGGCAAATTGTTTTAAGGTAGGATAAAATACTGCACTTTAGGGAATACCAAAAATAAATGTATTGAGGTTTGTAGGTTATGTATTTGTCTGTCTGTCTGGTACTTTCGTCTGTCTGTCTGTGTCTTTCTTTTTCTTTCTTTCTCTCTCACACTTTTCTTTTTCTTTCTTTCTTTCTTTCTTTCTGTCTGTCTGTCTTTCTTTATTTAACTTTCTTTCCATCTTTCTTTCTCATTTAATAAGTATATTACTAGAATGTGTTTAAAGCAATCCTACCTACATAAATTAAAGTGTCTTTACAAGAGTTGAACGTACATTACATTGGTTCGTGTATAATTAAAATACACATTTTATTTGTCACTAAAATGTATAGTCAGATATAGCTTTTGAATTAAGCATATAAAAAAACACTACTCCTGAAAACCACCCTAGTATCTTAGAGGTTAAAACATCAAAGCATTCACCTTAACAGAGATATATTACTCTTAGTAAACAGAGAAAAAAAAGGTTTAAGACGCAGGCTTCAACAGAATATGTATTAGGATAATAGAATCCATGGGAAATCTTTTCTTCTCTGTCATTAAAAGGGACTGCTGTGACCTGCAGATCTCTCCCTCTATACACTTTGTCCAGAATAGTTCTTTCAACAGTGTCCTCTGTTGACCAAAATGTCAAGGGCAGGAGGTCAATGGACTGATTTCTATAGGTGGCCAAATAAAGTGGTCCTTTTATTCCACTGGAAAAATGGAAACTCGACTCATCCTGCATGATATTCATCTGAGCCATCAATTCCTTCAGGACCAGACTGCAAGAGCATTTAATTAAAGAGAAAAGTCTCCCCATAGAATATTTATGTGGGCTGAGAAAATGATTGTTTAAATACCTGGGACTCCTGCTGCTTGAAAACCATCTGCAATTGGTCAAAGTCTAATGAAATAATTCATTTTATTACTTTCAATCCATAGCATTGGCTGGTATCTTTATAAGAAAGCCAAGTGTGTGTGATTAAATGGATTATCAAACCACTGCGCACACAAACACACACATTGTATATATATATATATATATATATATATATATATATATATAGTTATAAATATAATATATTTGTTTTCAATATAGTCGAGTAATATTTACCCTGGAGTAAAAAAATAAACTGTTCAACTTGATTTATGCATTGCAATTTAGTATGTAAATCTACGATCAGAAAAGTAATTGATATCTATATTAATAACACAAAAATATATATTATGCAATACGTTGTAAGTAATGTAGCAGTATTTTGAATTCTTGTTTCATCCTTTAAAGGACACTATTATGTATAAAGGACACTATTATGTATAAAGGACACTATTATGTAAAAAGGACACTATTATGTATAAAGGACACTATTATGTATAAAGGACACTATTATGTATTTCTCTTTCTACACAAATTTATATTTCAGGGACTAGAAATATATTACATAAATACTTAATCTAACACATATATATATATATATATATATATATATATATATATATATATATATATATATATATATATATATATATATATATATA
The DNA here is from genome assembly GCF_027579735.1 of Bombina bombina. Lineage (NCBI taxonomy): Eukaryota > Metazoa > Chordata > Amphibia > Anura > Bombinatoridae > Bombina > Bombina bombina. The sequence continues at coordinate 879,275,874 of NC_069499.1, forward strand.
TATATATATATATATATATATATATATATATATATTAGCGAATGCAGTTTAACAAGGGTGAATAAATTCAGGGAAACATTTTTGCAATACATTTAAATTTGTGTGTGTGTGTGTGTGTGTGTGTGTGTGTGTGGGGGGGGGTTATGCCTAAATATAATCTCGATTGTTTATGACAAAAATGCGTTTGAAATACGTGAGATTTTACAGTTATTTTAATAAATTGCAAACCAATTTAAAATTCCGATATAGAAGATAAAAAATATGTAAAAAGTGGCATCATTTGAAAACCCGATAATTTACTGTCTTGCAAATTCCGATGCCATACATTTGCAAATAAATTTTGAAAAAGTATTTTATGCCAAAAAAACTTTTTTTTCCTAAAAACTTAGTGTATTTTTAAAGATTCGTTTGTTTTGAAAATAATTCGCATTTTAAGAATGCATCAACTAAATAATTACTTCAAATATTTTTTTAGATATAATACATAGATAAAATGAACCATAAGATAATAAAATGTCTTAATGTAAATGCTTTTGCAAGATTACTGGTGTTTAAAACTCTAGTACTATAAATACAATTAAAAACTAAGGGTGGTGAAATTTTAGTTTAAAAATGTTGGGTTAACAGATATTTTGATATTAAAATAAAACGAATTTTATTTTTTAAATTATAACTGGTTATAAACAAATGATCTCAGACGATATGCAACAGGTATTAAATGAAATATAGTTTACCTGAAAAGTCACATAACAAATTGGATATGTGGACAATGTACCAACCCAATGATTCATAACCCATTTAATACGTCTAAAACTTCTCAATAATACTATTCATTTTGTGACAGAAGATTGTCATTTTTACAAGAGAATGCCAACCTCTAAAATACAGCTGTCACTTTGCATTTTGTATTAGTTAATTAACCAAAGTGTTCTCCTAGGCAACCTTAACACGAGCTATCATAATCCTAAATCAAAATAAGGAGGAGTTTGTCTATACCCTAATTTAAGAGAATTTTAAAATTATTGAACAAAAAAGAAAAGGAAATTAAATTCCTTACTTAACAAATGTGTTTTATATTTTAAATCAATTGTCAAATAATTAGTCTACTGTTGAGATACATGTAAATAAATATTTTTTATTTCTTATTATTACTGATTAAAAATAAATTAAATAAAATATGCTGATTTATTTTGCTAACGAAGTGAATCATTGCAGTTTAGCAAAAAATAAGCAAAATTCTTTGATGAGTGCACAAAGACACATTTGTACAATCTTTCAAACCCTTAGTAATTTGCATGTATTTATTGCAGTCGATTTACTACACTGAATGTATTTATATAATTGATATGTCATTCCAAATTAGGGCATTAAATGTTGCCAAAATGTATTCATTCTTAACTTTGCTTTCTCACTTGTAAATATTTTATATAGTTATTTTTTTTTTCTTTTGTATAAATTTCTATTTCTGCTTAATTGTTAATTTTCAGGTTTTGAAGTTCCCCCTCCCTCAATGATAACTGTACTATTTTCCCATCAATTGGAATACCCAAGTAACAAGACAAGAACAATTGTGACACCTATCTGTGAGAAAGGGCAACAACTGGACGCTAAATGCTTATTATTTCATAGACAGGCTCCAACACATCAGTCACCAATCCTTGACTTTTTATGTTTGAAAACATTTCAAAAGTTAGGTTACTTAAGCTTGAAATTTGAAAACAAAAATACATTTTGTAGAATTATTCTATAAAGCAATCTTTCAAGAGTGTTTTTGTTCTCCAACTTACAGCACCACAGAGAGCAAATAATAAGGGGAGAAAACGGCGTAAAATCAAATTCATTAGCAAGGGTCACTGTCTAATTGCTTTGCATAAAAAAACAGGTTTAAAACAACTAATCAGGTTAGTTCATTCAAAACCAGACAGGCATAATATATATATATATATATAAACACACACATATATATATATATAAACACACACACATATATATATATATATATATATATATATATATATATATATATATATATATATATATATATATATATATATATATATATATATATATATATATATATATATATATATATATATAATGGTACTGTATTTAAGGTTCCACCAATGTTTTGTCTGGAATAAGGACTTCTGTTTTTAACACTGCATTAATTACTTCTTTATTTTTAATTTGTTCAGTCAACAGGGTGCTGAGTTCTATGTTGGCTTAAAAAAAAGGAAATCTGTAAGCCAGACTACCAATTGTGGTCTGTCATTCATTTCTATCATTAAAATAATTTAAATCGTTAATTGATAATATAATACAAAAAAAGTAAGAGTGTTTTTTTTATTTTATTTTCTGTTAAAATCTCTTTTAATTACATATTTACAATTTACAAAGAGGAATAAGGATCCTTTCTCTCAATTGATGGGGATTTCCTGATATTAGAAGTTCACAAAGAAATAAGAGACTTATAAAAAATTAAATACTTGTATTTTTTTGACTAAACAACTCAGAAAAACAAACAAAGCAAAAACAATAATATGAATATATTTATATTACCCTCAAAGAGCATTAATCAATGTACAAGCGTCTCGATTCCATAATTTACTTCAAAGATATTGATGATCCATTTAAATACAAAATTGCTACATTAAAAATTTACAGAATTTGATTATAACGAATCTTGAATTTTGTTGCAGTTGGTTTAAGACATTTGTTTTCTTTTAGAAAAGTCAAAAAGTATGAAAAAGGTATTTTTTTATATAGGCCTTTTTTCTTTTCTGTAATAATTAATTTTCTTGGTGATGAATGCATTTTCAAGACTTTATGTTTAATAAATAAATATATAGTCCAATGCTTCTAGCCAGTATTAAATGGCAGACATACCTTTCTTCATTTCATAGGGAGAGTCTTTGTTTAGGTGAACATCAGCTGGGGTCCTAACTTTGCCCTCTTTAGCCAACGTTTCTGCTCTGTTGAGCACAGTCTGATTAATTCCATTGAAATGTGGGGCACTGTTGGTTGTTGGGGTAGTAGTGCTGGGTCCATGATGTGTGTGAAGGTGTCCAAAATTGCCATAGTTCGTGTAGCCTGGGTAAAATGGGGAACTGTAATAAAGGGGGCGCGATAAGACAGCGTTACTTGGAAAGTGGCAAGGGGTTGAAGGAGATCTAGGTGGAGGGGGAGTGCTGCCAACCATGGATTGAACCTGGGTTGATCCTGGCCCAGGAAGAGTCTCATTGCTGTCTTTACCCTTGTCCGAAGAGGTGGCTATTTCAGCTAAGGACCATAATTTAGGTTTGGTAGTTAAAGCAGGTGGAGAATGGATAACTGAGGTGGCATTGCTAGTGGCAGTGCCATGTTGTATTGGTGTATTCCTGTGGGCAAGATCGATGGGGTGAGTTTGGTGGTGTTGATGATGAAGATGATGGACTTGTTGTTGGTGCAGAAGATGAAGATGATGGTGGTGATGGTGTGAGGCTGGATCCTCTGATGTCTGCTGGGTTTGGGCTGATTGGCACAGCAGTGGAGAGGAAGAAGAAGATCCCTTGGAGACAGAATCACTTCTATCTTCCAGGTCATTTAATTCGGAGTCACTCCTGATAGGGTCCAACTCTTTAACCTGCAAGTTCTCACATTCCAAGCGGTCAGATTCAGCCACGCTCGGACATCTTTTCTGCTCAACTATTAACAGAAAATAAAAAAAAATGTTTTATCTTTTTAACTGCAAGAACCTCAACATTATTTTAAGATACTTTAATTGAGGTTTAAACTGGATTTAAAACATTAACAACTCTATAATGCTATATCTGCATACATTTGCTCTCAACAAGGTAGAGTATATAATTTATTTCCCCTAACATATACCATACTACAAGTCATTGCAAAGTCAGAAAAACTATAAATAACTAACCTGGGTCATCTTCAGTTTCTCCCTTGTCATCTAACTTCTGAGGTTCATCTTCATCATTTTTCTCTAGGTCGATGTTTTCCTCTTCCTCCTCATCCTCACTCCTGTTCCTAGGAGTCCAGGTCATTTTATTCTCTTTTTTAAGTCTCCTTCTGGCATTGGCAAACCAGGTAGACACTTGAGTGAGGGTCATCTTGGTGATGATGGCCAGCATGATCTTTTCACCCTTGGTGGGATAAGGATTTTTCCTGTGCTCATTCAGCCAGGCCTTTAAAGTGGCTGTAGCATCGCGTGTAGCATTCTTTCTATAGGCAGGGTCACCATAGGGATATGATCCTAGAGGAGCAGCGTAGGGATGATACCCCAGAGATCCAGGCATGCCAGTGCTGTGGTCATATGGAGATGCCTATAGAAAATAGAATAATTAGATTCCATCATCTCATAAATTAATTGTATATATATATATATATATGTGTGTGTGTATATATGTGTGTGTGTATGTATGTATATATATAGATAGATAGATAGATAGATAGATAGATAGATAGATAGATAGATAGATAGATTAGGAGTACATGGTGTTGATTACTTCCCCAGAAAGTGTTATTTAGGGCAATTTATTTTGTGAGTCATACTGATAATGGTTAATATAATTTTGTCACAGTGACACAACCTGAATGGCAATCTGTCACGCAAAACTTAAAAGAAGTGGACTTCATAGAGATAATGACCCGTTTCAAATGTAAAAAAACTGAATAGCTTTAGAAACATTTAGATTTGGGAATCGAATAAAATAAACTGGTTAGTGGGATAGATAGATAGATAGATAGATAGATAGATAGATAGATAGATAGATAGATAGATATTGATAGATATCGTTGTGTATTTAGGTGTGTATTCGGATTCAATACAGTATAATAAAGCACATCTTTAACAAACTAAAATGTAATATATATCTGTGTGTGTGTGTATATATATATATATATATATATATATATATATATATATATATATATAAAATTACACATACTGAATTGCATATTTAGAAATAAACATTTATATTTGAAAATGTGAATATGTTTCAATATATCTGTAAATTGATACATAATGGCTATCTATCTATCTATCTATCTATCTATCTATATATCTATCTATGTATTCTAAATGTTATGAATTAATTAAATCACGTCTGAACAATTGTGTAAATTCAATAACATGTTATTGTGCTTTATTTCAGACTATTTTCTGGCTATTGCCATATAATTTGGCTCCAGTTTTCAACTAATGAAAATATACAGTAAAGATCAGATTCAAATGTCAGAAGCTAAACAGATCACACGACTCAGAAAACTGTGGCTTTTAAGATCACATTTCGAAAATGGCATAGTTTTTTTTTCTTTCTCTCCTGATGGAGGGATCCTTTTGTAATTGAAAACACGCTACACTTTTCAGATTAACGCTTTCCATGCTGGGACAGATAGTTTGCAACATACTGCAAACAAATACAATCTTTTCAGTAAAGAGTTAATACTTTACCCAGACCGATTAATTATAACCCCCATGAGAATTGCTATAAAAACATCGCTAAAGTCCAGAATCAGAAGACAAAAAGTTGTGAGAATGTTCACAATTTTTTATTTTTTTCCCTTTTTAATGAACATGTTAATAGATATTAAATTACCACAGTAATACGATATAAAAATACATATTCTCTATAACTACAATCTCAGGCCACATCACCTTATATAAAAAATACTGGACTGAATTCATAATTTGCTATTAACAATTCTAGAAATACGTGGAATTTTGATTTGAACAAATTCGAATTCATTAATGCAAGTGACATATTTTATGGAATTCATTCAACTTCATTTTATGTTATAATTATCAGGTTTACAGCCAACCCTTCTTCCCTCTGAGTATATTGTGCAATTTATTAACCCTACACATTTATTTATTTGTTAATAACACGGTTAATACTAAATTTTAGTTACCACTTAAGTTCTCTTTCAATTGAAAAGCTTATAAACACATTTTTCAAGTAACCTATCCCTGTAAGAAGAATATGAACATATGTATAGATATACTCTATTTTTTGTCCAACTTTTATACAATTGAGCCCTAAACCTTACATGTTCCTATAAACAAAGATACCTTTCCCTACATTTAATGCAAATCTAAACCCCATTCTCAGTACAATGTAGTGTTCTTGTGATTATTTGAGTACTTACCACATAGGAAGTGAAAGCTGCTGCTGGATCCCCGCTGTATTGAAGGTGAGAGTTGAACCCAGTAGCAGAAGGAGCTGAGAATGCTGTAGATCCGGCATAGGGAGAAAACGCTGAACCTGAAGAGGAACGTCCCAGTTCATCAGTCCTATGTCCAGTTATCACACTTGCACTATAAGCAGGGCAGGAGTACAGTGCAAGAGAAGCTGATGGTTGATATAAGTAGCCCTGAGGATATGACATGGCCAGACACATGCATACACACTTCTCTTTGTAGACACACTGCCAGAAAAAAGGGGGTACCAGCACTTATAGGGGTCACCTATTAAAAAGGTTAACCACCAGTTGCAGCAGAGCTATACACAAGTCCTTTTTTCTTCTTCTCTCTTTGCTCCTGATCTCTTTCTCCTTCTTGCTGCCTTTCTCCCTTGCAAGATTTTTTTTTCTTCCTTTCTTTTTTTTTTTTTTTTGCCTCTGGACTGGAAGGGAGGAGAATTGTTGGGTGGTGGGTGGGTTTGCTGGTGTAGATTTTAGCTTTGGAAGAAAAGAAAAAAATGTCCTGCCAAGATGCTAAGTTGGAGATTCTGAATTCTGACGCCCTTATGCCCCTCCTCAAGGGGTGTTGTTAGTGCAAAGGGGGAATGGAATGATGTACATGGGGCTGCCCAATTATCAACAGACTCATTCCCTTTCTGCATTTCTTATGTCTCTTCTTAGGCAAAGCCTGCCCCTTGATGGCGAGCTCACACAATGCAACTCAAAGTTTCTCATCAGCCAGTTTGGCGGGGTAGATGAATATCCCCAAGTTTACCAGAACCACAAACCCCACCATTTTATTTTGCTAATACATCTACAAAAAAAAAAAAGTCTTCTTAAAGTCAAACTATCTTAAAGTGCTTAAAATATGTTTCAAAATGTATAAAATATGTTTCAAAATGTAATAAAACAAAAGTAATTTTTTAAAAAAACCCATATAACCCTACTTGCAAACATTTATATATATATACATACAAACACACACACATATATATATATATATATATATATATATATATATATATATATATATATATATATATATATATATTATATATATATATATATTTTAAATATATATTAAATATACATATGCTCACTTGTCTCCAAATGCATTAAATCTAGAATATCTGGCTAACTGATGATTTTTCAGTACAAGTTAAACACATACAGTATAAACCACTCGTCTGTGATAGTCATTTTTTATTCAAAGTTTTTTTTCCCAGTTATTTTCAATCTCTGCAGCAATCAGGTACTCAAGAAAGATATGGTAGCAGGAGGGAGAAGCGGCAGAGCACGCTTTAAAGGAAGAGATTTAGCTGGGGATCTAGGAGAATAAACCAGGTATTTTACCCTTTTCTCTAAAACTCATAAAAGGGTTGGAGAGAAAGCAGATTAAAACCATATGAAGTATACTAAATCCCCACAGATCAGAGCGTGTAATCTCTTCTGATTCCACTGGATATATTTCCCAACAGGAATAAATATATAATATATAAAGGGAGAATGCGGCAAAACCTGGAGAGATATATACAGTATATATATATATATATATATATATATATATATATATATATATATATATATATATATATATATATATATATATATATATACACAATATTTTTAAAGATATGATTACATTGTAGAGTTTCTTTGTTATACCATATTTTAGTATGTATCGATGTCAGACCCAGTGAATATTTGCTTGTTTGGGTACATATATTAGCTATATGTATACATATTATTTTTATTAGATCTGTATCTACAAGCATTAACAAGAGAATTGTGAATATTCATTGATTATCTACTTCTGAGTGGACTTGTTCTTTCTAAGTGCCTATAAGTTTATGTGTGTGTATGTTTTGTCACTTTTTGGTGACGTTGTGTACATATTATTTGTAATGTTTCTGATCTGTGTATTAATAGTTTCTATGTGATATATTTGTAGAGCCATCCTGAAAATTCAAGGTAAGTATTTACTTGTATGCTTTCTATAAGTTACAGGTAGGTAGTTTCTATGTGATATATTTGTAGAGCTATCCTGAAAATTCAAGGTAAGTACTTACTTGTATGCTTTCTGTAAGTTACAGGTAGGTAGTTTCTGTGTGATATATTTATAGAGCTATCCTGAAAATTCAAGGTAAGTACTTACTTGTATGCTTTCTGTAAGTTACAGGTAGGTAGTTTCTATCTATGTGATATATTTGTAGATCTATCCTGAAAATTCAAGGTAAGTACTTACTTGTATGCTTTCTGTAAGTTACAGGTAGGTAGTTTCTGTGTGATATATTTATAGAGCTATCCTGAAAATTCAAGGTAAGTACTTACTTGTATGCTTTCTGTAAGTTACAGGTAGGTAGTTTCTATCTATGTGATATATTTGTAGAGCTATCCTGAAAATTCAAGGTAAGTACTTGTATGCTTTCTGTAAGTTACAGGTAGGTAGTTTCTATCTATGTGATATATTTGTAGAGCTATCCTGAAAATTCAAGGTAAGTACTTACTTGTATGCTTTCTGTAAGTTACAGGTAGGTAGTTTCTATCTATGTGATATATTTGTAGAGCTATCCTGAAAATTCAAGGTAAGTACTTACTTGTATGCTTTCTGTAAATTACAGGTAGGTACTTTCTATGTTATATATTTGTAGAGCCATCCTTAATATTCAAGGTATGTACTGCATGCTGGAACACATATGACTGCCCCAGTTCTGTCTTGCATGTCACACACACATGCCACAATCCTTGCTTGCATATTCTTTATTAAGGTCAGAGCTTTTGACCCCTGATTAGTAAAGAATATGCCATTCTTCAATTGGTGGCAGATTTGCTGGGCATGCGTGTTATAGCTTTATGCCTATTCATTTTCAGATAAACATGGCAGGAGCGCACCAATTATATTGTCCCTATAGGATATGCATGGTAAAGGCATACCCAGCTGCCCCCCTTTACTGTTCAGTTAGCTTGGCAAGAACATATTACGCTAATAATCTACTGTATATTCAGTGTAAATATATGACAAGAGCACATATTAGCTCATATTACAATAATGTCTTTTATGGTAGGGGTTCATCTGATCCCCCCTTTCCAGAGAGAGCAGTTAACATCATTTGGACAAATGTGGTCCTAGGGGGGATTTACTTAGTTAATTCTAGAATTGCTGCCTACTTCAGAGGCTTTATTATTGATTAAATTGTCAGGATTTCTAAATAATTTATTGGCAGTATTTACTTTAAAGGTTATTCCCCCTGAGTTAGCATTCATTTCTGAGGTAAGTAAAATAAGACTAACAGTTTTTCATGCATTAGTGTGCTACCCACATCGGTAATTCAAGCCACTTTCTTCTTGCTATATTCATTATTAATAAATATAATTTTAATTGCCCAAGAAATTGCCTAAAAATGTTTTAATTATACAAACTTCATACATTTACCACAAAAACACACTCACGTATTACACAGATACACAGATATTTGTTTACACATCTTTATATATTCATGATATATATATATATATATATATATATATATATCTCAAGCAATCGTTGAAAATAAGTAAGTACATGTTATACAATCTCACACACACAGAGATATATATACAGTGTATATATATATATATATATATATATATATATATATATACACACACCCACACATCCACCAACAACAAGGACATAACATACGTCTACATTATATCAGTTGTCCTAAGAGTTAATTCAGATCTGAGCTGACACCTCCTCCCCAAGTCCCTTTAACTCCAGTCTCTTCCCCCTTGCTGTGATTGGTTGCTTCCTAGTAAGCCTTTGCTACTGATTGGTCCAGGGGCGTTTATCAACCCTGAAGTTTGATGTTGTTGCTGTGAGTGACGTCACAGCCCATTCATGCCCTGCTTAGTGCCAATACTGACCTGGTTACTTCCCATAGAGCCCAGGCTTAGATATCACACACAGCAGGCATGCAGTGACAGATGCCATGTACAGTGCTAGGCACAGGAGCTGCATGCACACACCCAGTCTATGCCAGACCCCATACACCCACACGCAATTAGCATCATGCAAAGAGGCTTAGATCCCATAAGTAAACGTTCAGCTTCCAACGAGACAGCTCCAGGAAAGGTAAGAGGGGCTGATGGCTAAACAAGCTACAAATCTGCTTTAGTTATCTCTCACTCCCATAATCACCTTCCACGTTTCACTAAGTACAAAACTCAAATCATCCACTTGCCTCCCGAGCACATTCATCCGTACCCCCTTAGTGCAAACTTTACATTCATCCGTACCCCCCTAGTGCAACTTTACATTCATCCGTACCCCCCCCCCAGTGCAACTTCACATTCATCCGTACCCCCATAGAGCAACCTTTACATTCATCCGTACCTTACATTCATCCGTACCCCCCCTAGTGCAACTTCACATTCATCCGTACCCCCATAGTGCAACCTTTACATTCATCCGTACCCCTATAGTGAAACCTTCACATTCATCCGTACCCCCATAGTGCAACCTTTACATTCATCCGTACCCCCATAGTGCAACCTTCACATTCATCCGTACCCCCATAGTGCAACCTTTACATTCATTCGTACCCCCATAGTGCAACCTTTACATTCATCCGTACCCCCATAGTGCAACCTTTACATTCATCCGTACCCCCATAGTGCAACCTTCACATTCATCCGTACCCCCATAGTGCAACCTTTACATTCATCCGTACCCCCATAGTGCAACCTTCACATTCATCCGTACCCCCATAGTGCAACTTTACATTCATCAGTACCCCCAAAGTGCAACCTTCACATTCATCCGTACCCCCATAGTGCAACCTTCACATTCATCCGTACCCCCATAGTGCAACCTTCACATTCATCCGTACCTCCATAGTGCAACCTTTACATTCATCCATACCTACCATAGTGCAACTTTACATTCATCCGTACCCCAATAGTGCAACCTTCACATTCATCCGTACCCCCATAGTGCAACCTTCACATTCATCCGTACCCCCATAGTGCAACCTTTACATTCATCCGTACCCCCATAGTGCTACCTTCACATTCATCAGTACCCCCATAGTGCAAACTTCACATTCATCCGTACCCCCATAGTGCAACCTTCACATTCATCCGTACCCCCATAGTGCAACCTTCACATTCATCCGTACCTCCATAGTGCAACCTTTACATTCATCCATACCTACCATAGTGCAACTTTACATTCATCCGTACCCCCATCGTGTAACCTTCACATTCATCCGTACCCCCATAGTGCAACCTTCACATTCATCCGTACCCCCATAGTGCAACCTTTACATTCATCCGTACCCCCATAGTGCTACCTTCACATTCATCAGTACCCCCATAGTGCAAACTTCACATCCATCCGTACCCCCATAGTGCAACCTTCACATTCATCCGTACCCCCATAGTGCAACTTTACATTCATCCGTATCTCCATAGTGCAACCGTCACATTCATCCGTACCCCCATAGTGCAGCCTTCACATTCATCCGTACCCCCATAGTGCAACCTTCACATTCATCAGTACCCCCATAGTGCAACTTTACATTCATCCGTACCCCCATAGTGCAACCTTCACATTAATCTGTACCCCCATAGTGCAAACTTCACATTCATCAGTACCCCCATAATGCAACCTTCACATTCATCCGTACCCCCCATATTGCAAACTTCACATTTATCCGTACCCCCCATAGTGCAAACTTCACATTTATCCGTACCCCCATATTGCAAACTTCACATTTATCCGTACCCCCATATTGCAAACTTCACATTCATCTGTACCGCCATATTGCAAACTTCACATTTACCCGTACCCCCATATTGCAAACTTCACATTCATGTGTACCCCCATATTGCAAACTTCACATTCATCTGTACCCCCATTTTGCAAACTTCACATTCATACGTACCCCAAAGTGCAAACTTCACATTTGTTATCAAGACTCCTTTACACTACACATGGATCTCAACCCAACACTCCTCATTTATATTGCTTTACACTACACAGGGATCACACACACACACACTCCTCATCTATACTGCTTCACACTACACAGGGATTGCACACCCACGCTCGTGATCTGTATCCCTTAAAATTACACAGTGATCTCACACTCACATTCCTCATATATTCTCCTTTCCACTACACAAGCATTTCACACTCCACACTCCTCATCTGTACCCCTTTACACTACATATGAACCTCACAACCGCACACTACCCTTCTGTACCCCTTTACACTACACATACATCTCACCCCACACTCCTCTGTAGACCCCTCTACGCTACACAATCATCTCATCCACCCTTATCATCTATCCTCTTTACACTGCATAGTTAGCTCACCCCACATTCGTCATCTATACCCCTTTATATTAGACAGGGATCTCACCCCCCACACTCTTCATCTATATCCCTTTACACAGCCTTTGGATCTTATCCTACACTCCTCATTTATTCTATTTACACAATGATCTCATCCCCCAAGCTCCTCATTTCAACCATCTACACTCCTCATATATACAAGGATCTCACCTCTACAGTCCTCATCTATACCCCTTTACACTACACAAGGATCTCACCTCTACAGTCCTCATCTATACCCAGGGCCGGATTTACATCTCAGGTGCCTGTAGGCACAAAAACCTGAAGCGCCCCCCCCACCCCCCCACCCCCCCTAGAAAAAAGTGGAAAAAATGAGGACTTTTTTTTATTATTATTTAGGACAACTAAAAATAAATATTAGATGTAAAATTACATTTTCCCTTTTATGGAGATACACAAATACACACACCAATTGCAATATTTGTTGTAATGGAAGCTACACCAAAAATCAATATTCACTTGACTCAAATGGCCATACAATTTCTATTATGTATAACAAAAACAAATCATGTTAAACTTTTAATGCAAAATATTCTAAAGAAAACCCTATTTAAAGGGACATCAAATGTGACAGTTTGCTGGGCATTTTATTATTGCACTAGTGCTTGCAGAGAAGTGTGTTAGCCTCTTGCAAAAGAGTTAAACACATAGTCAATGTCAGTTCTGAGACAGCAATACACATCTGTGCAGACCCAGATGGGCTCATAGGACATGTTTATTGACAAGCCATTAGTGTATTGCTTTTCTGGAGATGACTTTGACTATGTGCTTAACATTTTGTTGGAGTCAAACACAGTTTTGTGTAAACAATAGCAATATTAAAACTAGCAGCATGCAAGCTCATCACCATCAACAACCTGTGCAGCCAGTGGAAGAAAATATAAAATGTAGGGAAAAAAATCTTGTAAACTCTGATATTTTTGGTACAAACACACACAGATGTTACATTTATTTTGTTCTGAAATATAAATATCATATGATGTTGCTCTCAAAGGAAAACATGGAATGTTGTAGATTATATGTAATCCAGGGGTCAACAAATGTGTTTAAAATTAGAATTTAGAAATTCAATGGGAGGGGTTTAGTTTTAATCTTTGCCCCTCTCTCCTTCATGGCTCCCTCAACTGCTGTAACATATTCCCAATGAAACACTCGACTTTGTAGGCACCTGGCAGCACAATTCTTACTAAAATAAATGCCCTCATAAAAAAAAAAAAAAAAAAAAAAAAAAATTTTTTTTTTTTTTTTTTTTTTTTTTTTTATTATTGACAGGCAGGCGCCCCTCACTGCAAGGCGCCTGTAGGCACATGCCTACTGTGCCTAATGGGAAATCCGGCCCTGTCTATACCCCTTTACACTACACAAGGATCTCACCTCTACAGTCCTCATCTATACCCCTCTACACTACACAAGGATCTCACCTCTATAATCCTCATCTATACCCCTCTACACTACACAAGGATCTCACCTCTACAGTCCTCATCTATACCCCTCTACACTACACAAGGATCTCACCTCTATAATCCTCATCTATACCCCTCTACACTACACAAGGATCTCACCCCTACACTCCTCATCTATACCCCTCTATACTACACAAGGATCTCACCTCTACACTCCTCATCTATACCCATCTACACTACACAAGGATCTCACCCCTACACTCCTTATCTATACCCATCTACACTACACAAGGATCTCAACTCTACACTCCTCATCTATACCCCTTTACACTACACAAGGATCTCACCCCACACTTCTCATCTATACCCCTCTACACTACACAAGGATCTCACCCCACACTCCTCATCTATACCCCTCTACACTAAACAAGGATCTCACCTCTACAGTTCTCATATATACCCCTCTACACTACACATGGATCTCACCCCTACACTCCTCATCTATACCCCGCTACACTACACAAGGATCTCACATGCAGTTCTCTGTAGTCACTTTTAGAATTCTCTAGGAAACCCTCTGATCTCATCTTCCCCAATTTGCTCAAGGCACAACCGAACTAGTAACACAGACCTTCTACTTTGTTCTGGTCGTTCTTAGTTTTCTAGGAACCCTACATTATCCTCTACGTTATTTTAGTTTCCCACGCACTGTGAAGTGAGCATTGTTTAAGTTGCTGAAAAAAATTTCGGCCTTTGATTTCAAAATCTTGCAACATTTTCTTAAATAAATATTCTTACTATTAATTCAAATGCTACGATGCAACACAAACACACTCACATGCATACGCAAACATACACACGAATACACTCACTCACATATACACACACTTATATACACACACACACACACACACACACACATCTTGTAATATTATTTATTTTTAATTAATTTTTTTTTTTTTTTTTTTTACTGCACACATATATTTTTTTGCTAAATGCTAAGCAAAATAGCTTGTCCACATAAATATTCTTGATTTATTTTGTTCAATATTACTAGTAAACAGACTAAAAGGCATGTGTGCCTGTATGTATATGTGTGTATGTGTATGCCTGTAAGTATATGTGTGTAAATGTGTCTCTGTGTGTGTATGTGTATGCTTGTATATATATACTGTATGTGTGTGTGTATGTATATGTGTATGTGTGTCTGTGTGTATATGTGTATATGTGTCTTTGTGTATGAGGGTATGTGTATGCCTGTATGTTTATGTGTATGTGTGTCTGTGTGTATATTTGTCTCTGTGTGTGAGGGTATGTGTATGTGAGTGTATATGTGTGTCTCTGTGTGTATGTGTGTGCGTGTATGTATATGTGGGTGTATGTGTATAGGTGTATATGTGTGTGTGTGAGTGTATGTGTATGTCTGTATATGTTTGTGTTTATGTGTGTTGGTGTATCTGTGTGTGTGTGTGTATATGTGTGTATATGTGTGTGTGTATGTATATGCGTGTGTATGTATGTGTGTATATGTATTGTTGTATATGTATATGTGTGTGTAAATGTGTCTGTGTGTGTGCGTATGTGTGTATATTTGTGTGTATATGTGTGTGTATGTTCGTGTGTATATGTGTGTGTATATGTGTGTGTATATGTGTGTGTATATTTGTGTGTGTATATTTGTGTGTATATGTATGTGTCTGTGTGTATATTTGTGTCTATTTGTGTGTATATGTGTGTGTATGTGTCTGTGTGTATATGTGTGTATATGTGTATATATGTGTGTGTTGGTTGTGTGTGGTGGGTGTTATTGTTAAAAGGAAGATGAAATGGATAAATATGAGGTTGTATTATTGTACTGAGAAGTTACATGGACGATTAAGAGTAGTTACAGTATATGTAAGAATAAATGGACCAAGATGAGGTGTTTAAAAGGTTGTATGGGGAAATGCGAGACGTTGTAATACAAATGATTTACATACAGGTAACAAATAGAAAGATATTTGAGGTAGCAAAAGACAAGTTACAAAGAGACATAATATGGAGCACCAGGAGGCGGTAAATCACGGTACAAGCAATCTAGCTGAAGGAATAAACTATAACTAGAGTGTAGTGAGTGGTTAGAGGGAGATGACCATTGCATGGGATACATGGAACAGTAGGATATGCACAGGATATGTCGTATGGAATAATAGGAGGAGTTTTGCGAATGATTATATGGAGCAATAAGTGAAGTTATAGGGAAGGGTTAATTGACAATAGGATAAATTGCTGCAAAGTTATTTGGAAATCCGGAGAAGTGAAAGATTAACTAGAAAAAATCAGAGTTATACTGAGGTTAGTAATGCATGTGACATCAATATCATAGGTAAATAGAATTTTCTGTTATACTTTATCATTTGCCAGCTCAGAATATCAAACGAACACAATAATATATAAATGGGTTAAAACTGCTATAGACTGTATTTACTTTTATAAAATAAATCACACCAATTAACCATGAATACTCTTTTTTTCCCTTTGAGTAAAATTAAGAAAAAAAAAAAAGAAAGAAAGGATTTAGGTGGATTTTTAAATGAAAATGCGTTGTCTATGATTTTCTAAGACACATAATACAAAGCAAGTTGAATTAATATGTGGTAACATTAATATGAAAAATCAAATGAACAAACCAATTTTAATTTTATATAAAAAAAAATATACAACGACGTTATTTTAAGTAGAATGTAGAATTTTTTATTTCTGATTTTTTTTTATACCTTATGAAAAAACAGTCAGATTGGAGGGCTGCTTTATGCTAAGCAAACATAATTGAAACGTAGGATGCAGCAGACTCTGTGCCTGGTGCCGCAGGGCATATTGCTGTGAATTCTAAAGGGCTCGAGCCAGCAATGTTTATAAACATTATTTAAAAACTGGCATTAAGCAGAAATCTCCATTGCATGCTGAGAATAACTGATCATTTCAAGGCATCTGTCTTGCCTGATACATTTGTCTGGTAAGTGGCTTTCCTACAGCCTCATCTCAATTGATGCAAAACCTCTCTTATTGCCACTTAGCTTGTAAGATCACTGAGACTCTCCCAGAGACTTGAGACTCAACTCAGCTTTTCTGAGCAATTTAGACAAACTAGTAATAATTTCAAAGGCAAATTTGTAAACCCAATTATTGTCTGTATATAGTTGAGCACAGGCTGTAGTATTTACTTTGACAGTTGTTATGAATGATTGCAGACAGTTTATCTAGTAATAATGTTGTATTTCATGCTGTAAATAGAACGTATGTTGTTCTGGAATGACCCTGGCACATAAGGGAATATAATGCAGGTTTTTTTTAGACCACAAGCAAGTGAGACACATCCAAACACACTGGAAGCCTGGTGATTTTAAAGAATTAAATATAATAGAAGGTGCAACTAAGCAAGCATGGCTTTTTCACAGTGTAGTGGTTCTATTAAAATAATTATCTTAATAGGTTCTGAGGTTATAAATCAGATGGAGATAGAGGGGATAATTGCTTCGTGCATGTCAAACATCTGAATTTTAAGGGTGATTTCTATATTGGTTTGTGTAATGGAAGTTTAGTATTTATACATTTTGAAAAATCCAGTGGTTTAAGAGTTTCCTTATATATATATATATATATATATATATATATATATATATATATATATATATATATATATATATATATATATATATATATATTTATATATATTTCAATGCTATTGTACAGTTAAAGGGACACTGAACCCAAATTTTTTCTTTCGTGATTTAGATAAAGCATGCTATTTTAAACAACTTTCTAATTTACTCCTATTATCAATTTTACTTTGTTCTCTTTCTTTCTTTATTTGAAAAGAAGGCATTTAAGCTATTTTTTGGTTCAGATCATGGAAAGCACTTGTTTATTGGTAGGTGAAATTAACCACCAATCAGCAAGAACAACACAGTGTGTTCACCAAAAATGGGCCGGCATCTAAACTTACATTCTTGCATTTCAAATAAAGTTACCAAGAGAATGAAAATAATTTGATAATAGGAGTAAATTAGAAAGTTGCTTAAAATTGCATGCTCTATCTGAATCACGATAGAAACAATTTGGGTTTAGTGTCCCTTTAATTTTAAAGCAAACTCATTTCAACTTTTTAAAATTCTTTAGAGGGTTAAACATCTATAATCTATCTATAATCAATCTATCTATCTATCTATCTATCTATCTATCTATCTATCTATCTATCTATCTATCTATCTCTCTCTCTATCTATCTATCCCTATCTATCTATCTATCTATCTATCTATCTATCTATCATCTATCTACCTATCTGTCTATCATCTATCTATCTATCTATCTATCTATCTATCTATCTATCTATCATCTATCTATCTATCTATCTATCTCTCTATCTATCTATCTATCTATCTATTATCTATCTATCTATTTATCTATTTATCTATCTATCTATCTATCTATCTATCTATCTATCTGTCTATTATCTATCATCTATCTATCTATCTATCTATCTATCTATCTATCTATCATCTATCTATCTATCTATCTATCATCTATCTATCTATCTATCTATCTATCTATCTATCTATCTATCTATCTATCATCTATCTATCTATCTATCTATCTATCTATCAAATCTATCTATCTATCTATCTATCTATCTCTCTACCATCTATCTATCTATCTATCTATCTATCTATCTATCTCTCTATCTATCTATCCCTATCTATCTATCTATCTATCATCTATCTACCTATCTGTCTATCATCTATCTATCTATCTATCTATCTATCTATCTATCTATCTATCTATCTATCATCTATCTATCTATCTATCTATCTATCTATCTATTATCTATCTATCTATTTATCTATCTATCTATCTATCTATCTATCTATCTATCTATCTATCTGTCTATTATCTATCATCTATCTATCTATCTATCTATCTATCTATCTATCTATCTATCATCTATCTATCTATCTATCTATCTATCTATCTATCTATCATCTATCTATCTATCTATCTATCTATCTATCTATCTATCTATCTATCTATCTATCTATCTATCAAATCTATCTATCTATCTATCTATCTATCTATCAAATCTATCTATCTATCTATCTATCTATCTATCTATCTATCTATCTATATATCTATCTATCCCTATCTCTCTATCTATTCCTATCTATACCTATCTATCATCTATCTATCTATCTACCTATTTATCTATCTATCTATCTATCTATCTATCTATCTATCTATCTATCTATCTATCATCCATCTATCTATCTATCTATCTATCTATCTATCTCTCTCTCTATCTATCTATCATCTATCTATTATCTATCTATCTATCTATCTATCTATCTATCTATCTATCTATCTTTGAATTTACCATCTCTCTATCTCTCCTCATTAATAGTCTTTCATTGGAAGATGTAGACATAAGTCAATGGCATATTCATATAAGTAAGACTATGCATAAAATAAGACAATGCAGATGTAGCTGTTTAAGTATAATGTGTTGATAAGATAAGAGAAATAATATATCCTCTGTCGTTCCCTCTCTCTCTCATCTTCCTCTTACATACTAGGTTTTATGTACATTGGATTGACCAGGAACAGAAGTAACCATCATTACAGAATGTTCACCTGCAGAAACCTATATGAGTTATTCAGAGGAGAAACCACTGCTGGCAGCTCTGTCACGTCATCTGTCAGCGGGACTTTGTGTCAAATGCAAGACTCAATTTTTATGATATCTTTATTTACTTTTTTTTTTCTTTCTAGCAACTGGCATCATAACTTGCCATTATATTCTCTCATTATCAGACATGAATTATATGAAACTTTGCACCACATCTAGGTATGTGGTTTAAAGGGATATAAAACCTTTATATTTTGCTTTCCCGATTCAGATAGAGCATGCAATTTTAAGCAACTTTCTAATTTACTCCTATTATCAATTTTCTTCATTATCTTGGTATCTTTATTTGAAAAAGTAGGAATGTAAGCCTAGGAGCCTGCCCATTTTGGTTCAGAACCCTGGGTAGTGCTTGCTTATTGGTGGCTACATTTAGCTTTAAAGGGCCAGTCAACACCAGAATTTTTGTTTTTTTAAAAGATAGATAATCCCTTAATTACCAATTCCCCAGTTTTGCATAACTAGCACAGTTATAATTATACACGTTTTACCTCTGTAATTACCTTGTATCTAAGCCTCAGCAAACTGCCCCCTTATTTCAGTTCTTTTGACAGACTTGCAGTTTAGCCAATCAGAGCTGTCTCCATGGTAAATTCACGTGCATGAGCTCAATGGTATCTATATGAAACACATGAACTAATGCTCAATGGTATCTATATGAAACACATGAACTAATCAAAATGTATTTAGATTAGAGGCGGCCTTCAAGGTCTAAGAAATTAGCATATGAACCTCCTAGGTTTAGCTTTCAACTAAGAATACCAAGAGAGTAAAGCAAAATTGGTGATAAAAGTAAATAGGAAAGTTGTTTAAAATTACATGCCCAATTTGAAACATGAAAGTTTTTTTTTTTTTTTGGACTTGACTGTCCCTTTAAGAGTATCTTATTGATTTCACTGATAAAACAACATATCATTAAGAGCTATAGATAGATTATTACACGGACTACAAGTAACATATGTAGTTAGCAAATATGACCTGCTGGTCTGTACAGGTCACCTATACAATAGGCATTGCCAATTCCTGTTACTACACTTAGTACCGTTTGCAGGAAGAACACTCAATGTATTTTCTTCTACATTATTTGTAAAATGTGATTTTCAGTCTATTAATAACAGTCTAGATATAAAGAGCATCCTCAAGACACACTCTGCAGTACTTGAACCCAGCTGATACAAGTTGAATAACCATTTTACTGCATATACATTTATCATTATTAAAGGGATATAAAACCCAACAATTTTATTTTGTGATTCGCACAGAACATACCATTTTTAAAAAAGTTTCCCATTTACTTCTGTTATCAAATTTGCTTAATTCCCATGGTATTCTTTGTTGAAAAGATACCTAGGTAGGCATCTGGAACACTATATGGCAGGAAACAGTGCTGCCATTTAGTGCTCTTGAAAATGGACAATATTCTTGCAAAACTGCTGCCATATAGTGCTCTAGAAATGGGAAGAACTAAGCACATGTCCTTAGTTTTCAAAAAAAGATACCAAGGTAAGAAAGAAAAATTAATAATAGAAGTAAATAAGAAATTTACTTATAATCACATGGTCTATCTGAATCTTGAAAGAAAAAATGTTAGGTTCCATATCCCTTTCATTTCAGATATCAACAAGTGCCCATTTTAGCAATTTATTAGGAGTTGTCAGTGGAAATAGAGACTGGGCATACAGACATACTTTTAAAGGGACACTGAACCCAAATTTTTTTCTTTCGTGATTCAGATAGAGCATAAAATTTTAAGCAACTTTCTAATTTACTCCTATTATCAAATTGTCTTCATTCTCTTGGTATCTTTATTTGAAATGCAATGTAAGTTTAGATGCCGGTCCATTTTTGGTGAACAACCTGGGTTGTCTTTACTGATTGGTGGATAAATTCATCCACCAATAAAAAAGTACTGTCCAGAGTTCTGAACAAAAAAGCTTAGATGCCTTCTTTTTCAAATAAAAATAGCAAGAGAACGAAGAAAAATTGATAATAGCAGTAAATTAGAAAGTTGCTTAAAATTGCATGCTCTATCTGAATCATGCAATAAAAAAATTTGGGTTCAGTGTCCCTTTAAGTAAGACTGAAACTTTACTAGTATATAATACATTTATTTTATATAGCAACTATATGCATTTTTTTTCTTGTTTGTTTCCGAGATGATGTCACACAAATAAAAAATTGCAAAGAAACCAAGTACAATAACTATTTGTGGTAATTTATTTTTAAATTTCACTCTAAAGGAAAATTAAATACATGCTGTGAGTAATGCTGTAAATAATGTTTTTAAAAATGTGTATCTTTATTTTCTCTTGATGAAATCCTTAATATTATTGGTGAAATAAATTGGACCATTTTTTATATTTATTCCAAGTTATGTGCTCACTGGCCGGTTGATAATTCTCCTTTAAACATACTTTTTAAAAAAAAAAAAACATTATAACAATAACAATGTCCCACAATCTACATTTTCAATAAGATCTTTTCTCATGAAAAAAAAGAAAGAAAAAAAAAGAAGAATAGGAGATAAGAATAAAGAAAGAAAAATGACTAATTGTTATCTGCTGGGAAACTGAGAAGCTGAAAGGCGGAAAACATGGGAAAATAATTCTTTTATTTGTTTTGCTATTTTTTTAATAAGATGTAGAGACATGAATATTTAAACATAATTGCATTTCATGTATGGCTGAGTACAGTTTAGGTTTGTAACCTGCGATAAGCTAAGTAATTTAGCACTACAGCATCATTGCTTCTTACAGATTCTTAGCTATGACTTTGTGGAAGAACTACATACAGGGGTAGGGGGGCAATCATAATTAGAGGGGCACAGGCACACTTAGCGCTGGATTACAAGTGGATCGCAAACGTTTGCACCCAAGCAATAAGGGGAATATAGCAAGGGTTTGTGCTCGTCAGGTTTACCTCTCGTATTACAAGTTTAAAGTAAACGAGATCGCTTGAGCGCAATCAAGATTTACGCTAGAATGATTACCGTGACATCGGAGCTCTGGTTAACTGTTTTGCGAAACAACAATGTTGCACAAAACACTTTAAAAATACATTGAAAAATAAAAGTTACACTCATAAAAGTCTAATAAAAAATATTCACAAAAATATTGCACACAAAAGTTATAAGGGCTCAAAGATTTGAGGTCTCAGGTGTTAGGAAAAAAAGGCAGACATAGGTCTTTAACATTGAGATACATACATATACATCTCTAAAGATGTATATGTATCTATATGTCTATATATGTGTACATATGTATTTATATGTGTATTTATGTATTTACAGACATAATTAAAGGAAATGAAGGGTGTGTTTGCATATTAATCATTTTAATAATACATGTTAATTAGCTTATAACTGCTGTATCTGATAAATATTTACACCCAAGACTTTCTATAATTAGGTTCTAAAGGTTTAACTATATCAAGCAAGCAGGTGCAGTGTGTACAAGTTGAAATCCCCAACGTTAGCCCTAAAGTCAGGTTTGACGAGTAGATTTTGGCTGTGTTGCAAGCTGCTTGTTTGTGGATAGACGCGGACTTGCTTAACTTCTACTTGCAAATTGGCTATTTTTTTTATTATTATTATTTATTTTTTTTAATTTAGTTTAGTTTAGTCTTGTTTTTAAATTTCTAGTTCTTTTGTGACAAATTACTTGCAAAAGATGATTTTAAAACCAACTTAAAGAATTTAAAAAAAGGAAATTTCAGAGCTGCAGCATCTAAGTAAAAACAGTTCTTTATTTGCTTCTTTAAAACAAGAACAAAAAAATACCAGTGCCCTTTAGCATGTGATAAAGCTTACGCGTTTTGGCAAAAGTGCCATCCTCATAGTTTTCAACGAAATTAAAGAGACTTAAAACAAAAATAAATTCTTCCATGATTCAGTTAGAGCATATGATTTTAAACAACTTTCCAATTTACTTCTATTATCAAATTTGCTTCACTCTCTTAGTATCCATTGTTGAAAGAACAGTAATGCACTACAGGGAGCTAGCTAAAAACATTATATGTGAGCCAATCAAAAGAGGCATATATGTCACCAATCAGAAGCTAGCTCCCAGCCTACCTAGATATGCTTTTCTACAAATGATATTCATAGAACAAAGCAAATTAGATAATAGAAGTAAATTAGAAAGCTGTTTTAAAAATCACATGCCCTGCCTGAATCAGGAAAGAAAACTTTTGGGTTTCATGTCCTTTTAAATTTAGAGATTAGCCAACCTGGAGATTTGTTTTTAATATAAATCCAGATAAGGATATAGCTGGTGTGCCCTTCAAGAGCTGTTGTATGAACATATGCTATAATCCTCAGCCATATCCTCAGTGAGAGACACACTGGTTTGTCCTGGAACAATGACCTTGATTATGTGTGTTCTTTAAAAATACTGTAACAAAAGGGAGCATTTTGTTTTTACGCTGTGATATCCCTTTAACCAGAAATATGCCTATAGGCTGATATTAGTAGGTGCACATGCTAGTAGTATCATAAAGGGCACAAAAGGCTTGAAAATGTATATTTGTGTAATTAAAAGAACAGGAAAGAACGTTAAGCCTGTAATGTAACTTGCATACAATTGTAAAGATCTTTCAACTTCTTTTAACAGTTTTGCTCTATTCTCTTAATATCCTTTGTTGAAGGAGCAGCAATGCACTACTGGAGTTGAGCTGGACACATCAGGTGAGCTAATGACTAGAGGCATATATGTGCAGCTACCAATCAGCAGCTAGCTCCCAGTAGTGCATTTCTGCTAAAAAGTCTATATGAGATCAAAGAAAAAAAGATAATAGAAGTAAATTGGAAAGATGTTTAAAATTGTATGCTCTATATCAGTGATGGTGAACCTTGGCACGCTAGATGTTTCAGAACTCCATTTCCCATGATGTTCGACTGGACTGCAGAGGGCCTAAGCATCATGGGAAATGTAGTTCCGAAACATCTTGGGTGACAAGGTTTGCCATCACTGCTCTATATGAATCATGAAAAAAAACGTGTTTGTGTATTTAAATATGCAGACTCAGGAGCAGCAATTCACTGCTGGGAGCTTGTTGGTGATTGGTTGCTAAGCAGTTATTCTTCTTGTCATCCGCTCACCAGTTGGGTTCCCATTAGTGCATAGTTGCTCTGGAGCTGACTAATTATGTGTTCAATCCCCTTTTAGCAGTTAAACACATAATTAAATGCCAGCAACAGTGTCATAATAAAATGCTCAAACATTGTAGCATTTGTTCACTTTATGGGCTAGATTTATTATCCCAGCAGGCTGACAGGTTAGCAAGTAGTAAACATTGCCGCCTGCAATCACCACTTGCGATGTTGCACAAAATGTAACATTGCACAAGAGGATTCTTATGCAATGCCGCTCTCTGCTCTGGCGCAACCAATTGTGCAGGGTATGTCAGTCATCTTGAACGGGCAAGTGTCAGGGTGATAGATCTCGCTAACTCTAAGGTGGCGGAGTGGAAAAAGAAGCAGTCTCTACTTCTTAAATATATGGCAGCAAACTCGCTCATGTCAACCTGCTCCATATAGTCCATAAAGCTGCAAATGCCTCTATGTCTCTTTTATAGAACATCTAATATTTGTTTGCTGACAATAAAAAAAAAAAATAATTCTCCAATTAAAAATAAAAGTTTCCCACTCCTTCTTTAGGCAGTCAATACAAATAGCATTATAAAAAAAAAATCATAATTTTCTAAAAAAATTCAGTTTAGATCATAAAGGGCTAGAGCGCTAATTTATTGCAGACTCACAAACAGTGGCTGGTTATTGCTACCGCAAGCTCGTAATAGCAATTAACGCTCAGAAAATTATCCAGAGATCAGATTTTTGGTTTGTTTTCAAAAAGTGCCCCAAAAGCCCCCAAAATAGAGGGTATTTTAGTTTTTTTAATAGAAAAAAATGTAGATTCCCCCCCCCCATAAAAAAACAATGCAATAGGCAGTTTTTTGGGATTAAAAGTTGTCGGGAGTGGGGTGTTAGAAAGAAACGGCACTAAAAGTGCCTTTACATTGCGGTCTATGGGAACTGTGTGTTACCAGTAAATATATATGTATATGCTTATATACATATATATTTATGTATATATACACATATTAACACATAAATATATATGTATACTAGTCCTAAAGCCTGTTCACGTGGGCCATTTTTTGCAGTACAGCGGTCCCACCCCTTGTGCTCTCTCCCTCCCCCTCTCTTTTGAGCTCTCTCTCTCCCCCTCTCTTTTGAGCTCTCTCCCCCTCTCTTTTGCGCTCTCTCTCCCCCCTCTCTTTTTGTGCTCTCTCTCTTCCCCCTCTCTTTTGCGTTCTCTCTCTCTCCCCCTCTCTTTTGCGCTCTCTTTCCCCCTCTTTTTTACGCTCTTTCTCTCCCCCATCTCTTTTGCGCTCTCTCTCTCCCCATCTCTTTTGCGCTCTCTCCCCCCTCTCTTTTACTCTCTCTCCCCCTCTCTTTTGGGCTCTCTCTCTCCCCTCTCTTCTGCGCTCTCTCTCCCCCCTCTCTTTTGCACTCTCTCTCCCCCTTCTCTTTTGCGCTCTCTCCCTCCTCTCTTTTGCGCTCTCTCTCCCCCCTCTCTTTTGCGCTCTCTCCCCCCTCTTTTGCACTCTCTCTCCCCTCTCTTTTGCGCTCTCTCCCCCTCTCTTTTGCGCTCTCTCCCCCCTCTTTTGCTCTCTCTCCCCCTCTCTTTTGTGCACTCTCTCTCCCCCTCTCTTTTGCGCTCTCTCTCCCCCCTCTTTTGCTCTCTCTCTCTCCCCCTCTCTTTTGCACTCTCTCCCCCCCTCTCTTTTGCGCTCTCTCTCCCCCTCTCTTTTGCGCTCTCTCTCCCCCCTCTCTTTTGCTCTCTATCTCTCCCCCCTTTCTTCCCCCCTCTCTCCCCCCCTTTCCACCCCCCCTCTCTCTCTCTCTCTCCCCCCCTCTCTCTCTCCCCTCTCTCTCTCCCCCTCTCTCTCTCTCTCTCTCTCTCCCCTCTCTCCTCCCCTCTCTCCCCTCCCCCCCCCTCTCTCTCCCCCCTCTCTCTCTCTCTCCCCCCCCTCTCTCTCTCTCCCCCTTTCTCTCTCATACCTCCCAACATTTCAAAATTCAAAAGAGAGACCCCCCCACGGCAAAAAATTTGAAATGTGGTGAGCGGGGCTTAAAAATTAACAAGACTAAAGTAAATAAAGTCATATGTTTTAATACACTAAGGCCTAGATTTGGAGTTTGGCGGTAGATGGGTTGTTAACGCTACGCTGGCTTTTTTCTGGCCGCACCATAAAATTAACTCTGGTATCGAGAGTCCAAAAAAATGCTGCGTTAGGCTCCAAAAAGGAGCGTAGAGCATTTTTACCGCAAATGCAACTCTCGATACCAGAGTTGCTTACGGACGCGGCCAGCCTCAAAAACGTGCTCGTGCACGATTCTCCCATAGGAAACAATGGGGCTGTTTGAGCTGAAAAAAAAACTAACACCTGCAAAAAAGCCGCGTTCAGCTCCTAACGCAGCCCCATTGTTTCCTATGGGGAAACACTTCCTACGTCTGCACCTAACACCCTAACATGTACCCCGAGTCTAAACACCCCTACCCTTACACTTATTAACCCCTAATCTGCTGCCCCCGCTATCGCTGACCCCTGCATTATATTATTAACCCCTAATCTGCCGCTCCGTAAACCGCCGCTACTTACATTATCCCTATGTACCCCTAATCTGCTGCCCCTAACACCGCCGACCCCTGTATTATATTTATTAACCCCTAACCTGCCCCCCACAACGTCGCCGCCAGCTACTTACAATAATTAACCCCTAATCTGCCGACCGCAAAGCGCCGCCACCTACGTTATCCTTATGTACCCCTAATCTGCTGCCCCTAACACCGCCGACCCCTATATTATATTTATTAACCCCTAATCTGCCCCCCTCAACGTCGCCGACACCTGCCTACACTTATTAACCCCTAATCTGCCGAGCGGACCTGAGCGCTACTATAATAAATGTATTAACCCCTAATCCGCCTCACTAACCCTATCATAAATAGTATTAACCCCTAATCTGCCCTCCCTAACATCGCCGACACCTAACTTCAATTATTAACCCCTAATCTGACGACCGGAGCTCACCGCTACTATAATAAATGGATTAACCCCTAAAGCTAAGTCTAACCCTAACACTAACACCCCCCTAACTTAAATATAATTTACATCTAACGAAATTAATTAACTCTTATTAAATAAATTATTCCTATTTAAAGCTAAATACTTACCTGTTAAATAAATCCTAATATAGCTACAATATAAATTATAATTACATTGTAGCTATTTTAGGATTAATATTTATTTTACAGGCAACTTTGTAATTATTTTAACCAGGTACAATAACTATTAAATAGTTAAGAACTATTTAATAGTTACCTAGTTAAAATAATAACAAAATTACCTGTAAAATAAATCCTAACCTAAGTTATAATTAAACCTAACACTACCCTATCAATAAATTAATTAAATAAAATACCTACAATTACCTACAATAAAACCTAACACTACACTATCAATAAATAAATTAAATACAATTCCTACAAATAACTACAATTACATAAACTAGCTCAATCAGATTGAGCTCGCATTCTATTGGCTGATCGGAACAGCCAATAGAATGCGAGCTCAATCTGATTGGCTGATTGGATCAGCCAATCGGATTGAACTTGATTCTGATTGGCTGATTCCATCAGCCAATCAGAATATTCCTACCTTAATTCCGATTGGCTGGTAGAATCCTATCAGCCAATCGGAATTCGAGGGACGCCATCTTGGATGACGTCCCTTAAAGGAACCGTCATTCGTCGGGAGACGCAGAAAGAAGAGGATGGATCCGCGTCGGCTGCTTCAACATGGACCCGCTCCGCACCAGATGGAAGAAGATCGAAGATGCCGCTTGGATGAAGATGTTTGCCGGTCCGGATGTCCTCTTCTTGCCGGATAGGAGGAAGACTTTGGAGCCTCTTCTGGACCTCTTCAGCACCGGATGCCAGGACGGATCGGTGATACCTGTTGAGGTGAAGACAAGGTAGGAAGATCTTCAGGGGCTTAGTGTTAGGTTTATTTAAGGGGGGTTTGGGTTAGATTAGGGGTATGTGGGTGGTGGGTTGTAATGTTGGGGGGGGGTATTGTATGTTTTTTTTTACAGGCAAAAGAGCTGATTTTCTTGGGGCATGCCCCGCAAAGGGCCCTGTTCAGGGCTGGTAAGGTAAAAGAGCTTTTAACTCTATTAATTTAGAATAGGGTAGGGCATTTTTTTATTTTGGGGGTCTTTGTTATTTTATTAGGGGGCTTAGAGTAGGTGTAATTAGTTTAAAATTGTTGTAATATTTTTCTTATGTTTGTAAATATTTTTTTATTTTTTGTAACTTAGTTCTTTTTTATTTTTTGTACTTTAGTTAGTTTATGTAATTGTAGTTATTTGTAGGAATTGTATTTAATTTATTTATTGATAGAGTAGTGTTAGGTTTTATTGTAGGTAATTGTAGGTATTTTATTTAATTAATTTATTGATAGGGTAGTGTTAGGTTTAATTATAACTTAGGTTAGGATTTATTTTACAGGTAATTTTGTTATTATTTTAACTAGGTAACTATTAAATAGTTCTTAACTATTTAATAGCTATTGTACCTGGTTAAAATAATTACAAAGTTGCCTGTAAAATAAATATTAATCCTAAAATAGCTACAATGTAATTATAATTTATATTGTAGCTATATTAGGATGTATTTTACAGGTAAGTATTTAGCTTTAAATAGGAATAATTTATTTAATAAGAGTTAATTAATTTCGTTAGATTTAAATTATATTTAAGTTAGGGGGGTGTTAGTGTTAGGGTTAGACTTAGCTTTAGGGGTTAATCCATTTATTATAGTAGCGGTGAGCTCCGGTCGTCAGATTAGGGGTTAATAATTGAAGTTAGGTGTCGGCGATGTTAGGGAGGGCAGATTAGGGGTTAATACTATTTATGATAGGGTTAGTGAGGCGGATTAGGGGTTAATAACTTTATTATAGTAGCGCTCAGGTCCGCTCGGCAGATTAGGGGTTAATAAGTGTAGGCAGGTGTCGGCGACGTTGAGGGGGGCAGATTAGGTGTTAATAAATATAATATAGGGGTCGGCGGTGTTAGGGGCATCAGATTAGGGGTACATAAGGATAACGTAGGTGGCGGCGCTTTGCGGTCGGCAGATTAGGGGTTAATTATTGTAAGTAGCTAGCGGCGACGTTGTGGGGGGCAGGTTAGGGGTTAATAAATATAATACAGGGGTCGGCGGGGTTAGGGGCAGCAGATTAGGGGTACATAAGTATAACGTAGGTGGCGGTCGGCAGATTAGGGGTTAAAAAAATTTAATCGAGTTGCGGCGATGTGGGGGGACCTCAGTTTAGGGGTACATAGGTAGTTTATGGGTGTTAGTGTACTTTAGGGTACAGTAGTTAAGAGCTTTATGAACCGGCGTTAGCCCAGAAAGCTCTTAACTCCTGCTTTTTTTCTGCGGCTGGAGTTTTGTCGTTAGAGCTCTAACGCTCACTTCAGAAACGACTCTAAATACCGGAGTTAGGAAGATCCCATTGAAAAGATAGGATACACAATTGACGTAAGGGGATCTGCGGTTTGGAAAAATCGCGGCTGAAAAATGAGCGTTAGACCCTATTTTGAGTGACTCCAAATACCGGCGGTAGCCTAAAACCAGCGTTAGGAGCCTCTAACGCTGGTTTTCACGGCTACCGCCAAACTCTAAATCTAGGCCTAAGGCAGCAAATCAAACACAAGCTCAAACCACTGGTATGGCTATGTGAGCTATGTATTTAATTAGCCTTTGCAAAGACATTGCTAAATATTTTTATCTTAATTGGACATTTAATAATAAATTCTTTAAGACTGCTCTCTGCATTCCCCATAATATTCTAGATTCTGGCCTTTAAAAGTAAGCAAAAAAGCACAGTAGCACACTACATAGCATACACATATACATGCAGATACACACACACTACATAGCATACACTTATACAGGCATATACACACACACTACATAGCATACACTTACACATGCAGATACACACACTACCTAGCATACACTTATACATGCAGATACACACACACTACATAGCATACACTTACACATGCAGATACACACATGACATGGCATACACTTATACAGGCAGATACACAGACACTACATAGTATACACGTATACATGCAGATACATACACACATTACATAGCATACACTTATACATGCAGCATACACACTTATACATGCAGATACACATACACACACTACATAGCTTACATTTATACATGCAGATATACACACACTACATAGCATACACTTATACATGCAGATACACATACACACACTACATAGCTTACATTTATACATGCAGACACACACACACTACATAGCATAAACTTATACATACAGATACACACACAGTTATGGATACAGATAGACACACACACTACATCATATATGGGTATCTGTAATTCATTGTATGGGGTCCTGGGGTTGGTAAGCACATTAGCTGGCAGTCTGTGGCTGCCACTGTTCATTACCCTGGTATTAGCACTGCTCATTGTATAAAACTGAAGGCATGCTAGTATTATCACTAGGGGTTAAACATCATCACTACCAGAGGTAGGTTAGAGAGGTCACCATTACCCGTGGTCAGAGTGTATATAGCCTCCTTACTCTTCCTTAACCCACACAACATTCCTTTTCCACAGGGAATCTAACAGGTATCTAACCCTGTGAAAGCAAAGCCAGCTGCTTCTGAGTAAGGGCCCAATAGAATTAAAAAAAATTTTTTAATGCCTGGGGCAAATCGGAACAGATGGCTAGCAACCCGGGACAGGGGGACAGACCCCTAAATCGGGACTGTCCCGCGAAAATCAGGACAGTTGGAGGGTATGCTCTCTCCCCCTCTCTCTCTCCCCTCTCTCTCACTCCCCCCTCTCTCTCTCTCCCCCCTCTCTATCTCTCTCCCCTCTCTATCTCTCTCCTCTCTATCGCGCGACTGTGCCCGACCACGCCCCCTTCACGACCATTCACGAACTGCCACGCCCCTTCATGCTGGCCACGCCCCTGCTCATGCCCGGCCATGCCCACTTCAGCTGCAGATCAGCTAGGGACTCAAAGGCCAGGTGTGTTTGTCCTTGTGCTGTCTCTACTGCTCATGACAGCTTCGGACAAACACACTTGAACTTTTATATTATAGGATAATCATATACATTTATATTTAAAATTGCTGCCCATCACTGCACTACTTACTCCGTTCGCTGCGCTAGTTCTCATGCTGTGTCTCAAAGCATGACAGCAAGGGTCCCATTGGAGCTTATGGAAGCATGCTGTCATAAGCGCAATTGCGCTCAACTTGTAATACCAGCGCACATTAGCCTGCGCTGGTATTACTCAGTGGAACGCTAATATCGCTTTCTCAAAAGCAATATTTAGTGCTCCACTTGTAATCTGGCCCAAAATGTCTGGTAACGGTTTATTTATTTTTGTTTATTCCCATCAAAGTGTATGAGAGGCAGAAGCGGTATGAGGGACATTCGCAGACAAATTATGCAAGATTTCATTCTGAGAAAAGTGGAGAAAAAAGCCTTTTTTTGTTAATAATAATGAAAAACAAACAGATAACATGGGGCTAAAAATAAAACAAGTGCTCTGTTTGGTGCCCTCATCTGGTGATTTGAACATAATGACTGGTTTGTATTTCCATGTAAACTTTTACTAAATTCTACAGGCTATCAGCGAGCACACAAATGTGCAGAATGGACACAGAGCAATTGTAGCCTGCTGCATATTCATTCAAATATAATATATACACTGCACTGTTAAATGGCATAGAAGCCTAAAATTGCTTTTAGTTTAAAGGGATATTATACACTAGATTGTTCTTTGCATAAATGTTTTGTAGATGATCCATTTATTTAGCCCATCTGGGAGTGTATTTTTAAAAATGTATAGTTTTGCTTATTTTTATTTTTTTTAAAAAAAACATTGTGCTGATTTACTCCTAACCAAGCCCCAAAGCTTTAGATGTATACTAATGTCTACAGACTCCAGCTTGTGTAATGAGTCTTTTTGGTATGCAGGGGAGAAGGGGAGTGTCTGCTCAACCTGTTTTCTCAGCTCATTTCAGTGGGTGTCCCAGCCTAACCTCATCAACAGTGCTAAACTTGGAGCTCCTTAGTAAGTTTTTTAAAGGTTTTATACTTGATTTGTATATCAATATCTGTGCATATTCTGCTTTATAGTAGTATTATTGTTCTTCAGTGGCATAAGTACATCAGCTGTGTGGGCTCGTGCACCAGTTTTCAAGCTCAGAGAGCTGGCTGTGTTGTGTATTGTGTCTGTGAAGACATAATTTGTGTCATACAAACCACTGCTGACTCTCTGAGATGGTTTAGTGTTTGAATACTGGTGCACAAACCCTTAGAGCATATGTGCATATGCCACTGAAAAACAGCAATAACTTTTTGTTTAAAAACTTACACTTTCTGATTATTGTATTTTAGTTATTTCTTTTAATTTAAAAGTGTAATTTGAGCTTAGTGATTCTGTTTATTAAAAATACATTAAACACATCTTGTTTAAAATACAAAATTATATTGTGCTTGTCTCACGCTCCCTAGGAGCAAAATCAAATAGCTGGTTTAGGCCATTTGCAGTAATTGGAAAACCGAGGTTACAGATTTTGTTTCTTGGCCACTAGGGAGTGTGGGACATAGCACAATTTTTACACAAAAGGAAGAAGTGTTTAATTTCCCATTAATATGTGAATTATCTGTGTACAAAAGGGAGATTGTACTGTAAAATTGTTTTCCCCTTAATGTGCTTACAATGACTTGTTACACCAGCTGGGGAGTTTCGAATACATGATAAATTGCTATTTTTTGTATATTTTTATGCATGAAATAGCCGTCTCTCTTAACCAAAATAACAACCCAATCAAATAGGCTGAGCTTGCATGGAAGCCGAAATCATCCTATCTCACTATATTTACACCAAATCCTTAATCTTATTTATTTCCTAAAATATGGTGAGTCAATGACGTCATCAATTACTAGTGGGAATATCACTCCTGGCCAGCAGGAGGAGGCAAAGAGCACCACAGCAAAGCTGTTAAGTATCACTCCCCTTCCCACAATCCCCAGCCATTCTCTTTGCCTCTGTCAATGGAGGAGGGGAAGTTTTTGGGAACACCAAGCTTCCAAGGTACGGTTCAAGGTCAAGACATCCGCAGGCCATCCTGATAAGCAGAAGAGAGCATCAGTGATTCTAATAGCTCCAGCGTGGCCTCGCAGGATTGTTATGCAGATCTATTGAAGATGTCATCTCTTCCACCTTGGAGGCTGCCTCTGAGGAAGAACCTTCTAACTCAGGGTCCCTTCCCTTATCCAAATCTCGTTTCTCTGAAGCTGACTGCTTGGAGATTGAACGCTTAGTTCTGTCTAAGCGTGTTTTTTCTGAGTCAGTCATTGACAGCAAGCCTGTTACTAGAAAGATTTACCATAAGGTATGGCGTAAATTTCTTTATTGGTGTGAATCCAAGGGCTATTCTTGGAGTAAGGTCAGGAATGGATTCTTAGGATTTTGTCTTTTCTCCAGGAGGGTCTGGAGAAGGGATTGTCAGTCAGTTCTCTGAAGGGTCAGATTTCTGCATTATCTGTTTTGTTACACAAACGTCTGGTGGATGTGCCAGATGTTTAGTTTTTTGTCAGGCCCTGGTCAGAATCAGGCCTGTGTTTAAATCTGTTGCTCCTCCTTGAAGCCTTAACCTTGTTCTTAAAGTTTTATAGCAGGCTCTGTTTGAGCCATTGCATTCTATGGATATTAAGTTATCTTGGAAGGTTTTGTTTCTTTTTGCTATCTCTTCTGCTCGGAGAGTTTTGGAACTCTCTGCCTTGCAGTGTTATTCGCTTTATCTTATCTTTCATGCTGATAAGGCGGTTCTTCGTACTAAGTTGAATTTTCTTCCTAAAGTGGTTTCAGATAGAAATATTAATCAGGAAATTGTTGTTCCTTTTCTATGTCGTAATCCTTCTTCACATAAGGAACGTTTGTTACACAACTTGGATGTTGTGAGTGCTTTAAAATTCTACCTACAGGCGACTAAGGATTTTTGCCTGCCCTGTTTGTTTGTTTCTCTGGCAAGTGTAAGGGTCAAAAGGCTACTGCTGCTTCTCTTTCCCTCAGGTTGAGAAGTATTATTCATTTTGCTTACGAGCCCGTTGGTCAGCAGCCTCCTGAGAGAATTGCAGCTCATTCCACGAGGGCTGTTTCCTCTTCCTGGGCTTTCAAAAATGAAGCTTCTGTGGAACAGATTTGCAAGGCTGCAACTTGGTCCTCTCTACATACTTTTTCAAAATTTTACAAATTTGATACTTTTGCCTCGGCTGAGGCTTCTTTTGGGGAAAAGGTTCTTCAAGCGATGGTGCCTTCTGTTTAGGTCCCCCTGTCTTTTTCCCTCCCTAGTCATCTGCGTCCTCTAGCTTGGGTATTGGTTCCCACTAGTAATTGATGACGTCCTGGACTCACCATATCTTAGGAAAGAAAAAAAAATGTATGCTTACCTGATAAATTTGTTTCTTTCCAGATATGGTGAGTCCACGACCCCACCCTTAAATTAAAGACAGTTGCTTTTGACTAAAAATCTCAGGCACCTCTGCACCTTTGTGTTACATAGTGACACAGTGAGATCAATACTTAGGGCCCGATTATTAAAAGCCAACATTTTTCTTTCATGATTCTTATAGAATCTACAATTCTAAACAACAATTTACTTCTATCATTACATTTTCTTAATGTTCTTGTTATCCTTTTTTGAAAAGCAGGAATATAAGTTCTGGAGTGTGCGTGTGTCTTCAGCACTATATAGCAACAGTTTTGCAACAATGTTATACATCATAAACAGCACTAGATGGCAGTACTATTTCCTGTCATGTAGTCCTCCAGATGCCTACCTATCTAGATATTTCTTCAACAAAGAATAACATGAGGACGACACAAATTTTATAATAGAAGTAAAGTGGAAAAAAAATGTAAAATCATATTCTCAATCTGAATCAGGAAAAAATAAATTTGGGTTTCATGTCCCTTTTTTTAACCTTCGTCAGGACAAATATGGAAAACAACATTAACACTGGCAGGGTCTGCCCTTAGAGAATTCTATAAAGAAGGGTTTTTACTTGCAAATGGTGAGATGTCTCCTTGTACTGTGAAAATGTTTATTGAATTATGCTGAGATTTGAGATAAAATTTCATATATGCACATGGAACACCCATTTTACAAAAAAAACAACAATTACGCTTTGTATTTTGAACTTTAAAGTACTAATTTCTTGTTTTGTTTTGTTTTTGTTTTGTTACTTTGCACATACAGTGTACTTAAATTACGATTTACACTGTGCATAGTTAATACAATTTATTCCTATGATTTTTTTCCTACAAATGTTAAATTTTTGATAAAATAAGATTTTTGGTGAACAATTTAGGTACGAATTTTGATGCACCGTATCAACACAATTTGTCCCTGCATATCTTTGTGTGAATGGTTAAATTATTCAATTTGTAAGATTTTAAAATGACAAATTTTATTGTGCACTTTAGTAATGTATGAATCGCCCCATATGAAAATGCAATATACGACCCTTAGTGAGACACCCTCAGGGTAAAAAATGTTTTTAAATAATTCCACCAGGGAAATAGAAGGGCTGACAAGCATTCTTATAGAAACTCACCAGCCTGGGATCTTTTTAGAATCGGGGCCTAAGAGAGAACAATGGAAAATTAGCATTTTATTACCTCTCAGTCCCACCCCTACTTAGAGTGTAATTTATTCTAAACCTTTTTGTTTACATAGCTTGTATATAATCACTGAAATGTTCAGTTTAGGTGGAGATACAACAGGCAAAAGCAGATATTGCAAACAACAAAACAAAGGTAAATTAGATATCTGTAAACAGTTTAATTCACTCCAGAAGGAAAAATGATCATTGGGAACACATCAAAGGGAGAAAAAAAAATCACAGTAGACTGCCCCTTTAACATTGAAAAAATGCATGAGAACAAATAATAAATGCCATTTAAAGATGTCAAAATGGATCTTTAGTTGGTCAAGGCTCATAAAAAAAGAGTCCAAATATCATGCAAGAATCTGAAGTGCTTCCTGATAAATTGGAACACAGATAATGCTGCTCCAATTCAATGGAACACCACACTGTAAGTTTGTGTGTACAGTATGTATATATGTTTATGACTATGTTTGTGTATATATGTGTATAAGTATGTGCGTGTGTATATGTGTTTATGTGTGTGTGTGTATATGTGTATGAGTATGTGTGTGTATATATATGTATGTGTGTGTTTTTATATATACAGGGAGTGCAGAATTATTAGGCAAGTTGTATTTTTGAGGATTAATTTTATTATTGAACAACAACCATGTTCTCAATGAGCCCAAAAAACTCATTAATATCAAAGCTGAATAGTTTTGGAAGTAGTTTTTAGTTTGTTTTTAGTTATAGCTATTTTAGAGGGATATCTGTGTGTGCAGGTGACTATTACTATGCATAATTATTAGGCAACTTAACAAAAAACAAATATATACCCATTTCAATTATTTATTTTTACCAGTGAAACCAATATAACATCTCAACATTCACAAATATACATTTCTGACATTCAAAAACAAAACAAAAACAAATCAGTGACCAATATAGCCACCTTTCTTTGCAAGGACACTCAAAGCCTGCCATCCATGGATTCTGTCAGTGTTTTGATCTGTTCACCATCAACATTGCGTGCAGCAGCAACCACAGCCTCGCAGACACTGTTCAGAGAGGTGTACTGTTTTCCCTCCTTGTAAATCTCACATTTGATGATGGACCACAGGTTCTCAATGGGGTTCAGATCAGGTGAACAAGGAGGCCATGTCATTATATTTTCTTCTTTTATACCCTTTCTTGCCAGCCACGCTGTGGAGTACTTGGACGCGTGTGATGGAGCATTGTCCTGCATGAAAATCATGTTTTTCATGAAGGATGCAGACTTCTTCCTGTACCACTGCTTGAAGAAGGTGTCTTCCAGAAACTGGCAGTAGGACTGGGAGTTGAGCTTGACTCCATCCTCAACCCGAAAAGGCCCCACAAGCTCATCTTTGATGATACCAGCCCAAACCAGTACTCCACCTCCACCTTGCTGGCGTCTGAGTCAGACTGGAGCTCTCTGCCCTTTACCAATCCATCTGGCCCATCCATCTGGCCCATCAAGACTCACTCTCATTTCATCAGTCCATAAAACCTTAGAAAAATCAGTCTTGAGATATTTCTTGGCCCAGTCTTGATGTTTCAGCTTGTGTGTCTTGTTCAGTGGTGGTCGTCTTTCAGCCTTTCTTACCTTGGCCATGTCTCTGAGTATTGCACACCTTGTGCTTTTGGGCACTCCAGTGATGTTGCAGCTCTGAAATATGGCCAAACTGGTGGCAAGTGGCATCTTGGCAGCTGCACGCTTGACTTTTCTCAGTTCATGGGCAGTTATTTTGCGCCTTGGTTTTTCCACACGCTTCTTGCGACCCTGTTGACTATTTTGAATGAAACGCTTGATTGTTCGATGATCGCGCTTCTGAAGCTTTGCAATTTTAAGAGTGCTGCATCCCTCTGCAAGATATCTCACTATTTTTTACTTTTCTCAGCCTGTCAAGTCCTTCTTTTGACCCATTTTGCCAAAGGAAAGGAAGTTGCCTAATAATTATGCACACCTGATATAGGGTGTTGATGTCATTAGACCACATCCCTTCTCATTACAGAGATGCACATCACCTAATATGCTTAATTGGTAGTAGGCTTTCGAGCCTATACAGCTTGGAGTAAGACAACATGCATAAAGAGGATGATGTGGTCAAAATACTCATTTGCCTAATAATTCTGCACTCCCTGTATATATATATATAAAAAAAGTGTGGGAACTCACCAAGACTTCCACCCCCCAACCTCAAAATGAATATTGTTCTATACACACACGTAAACACTTACACACACTTACATACACACACACACTGCGTGTATATGTATATAATCTATACACTCTGGTTAATAAAAGCAAATTAAAAACATTGAAGGGCTGAATGGTTGCCTTTGGGCCTGAGGATGGAATTTTTATTTGTAATTTAGGGTTCAACTGATACTGAATACTGAGAAGCCAGACACACACTTTTTAGAACACATGAAGGGACATTTGTAATTTTGTATATAGATGATGTTGAATAATCCAAAAAGCTAAGAGCCTTAGTAA
Organism: Bombina bombina; assembly: GCF_027579735.1. Classification (NCBI taxonomy): domain Eukaryota; kingdom Metazoa; phylum Chordata; class Amphibia; order Anura; family Bombinatoridae; genus Bombina; species Bombina bombina. Next base: position 879,314,878 of record NC_069499.1, read on the forward strand.
CATTTTAGGAGATGTTATTTCCTGGCTCTCAGGATGTGTAAGGCTTGTAATATTAACGTCTGATATCATGATCTTGATATGGTTTGTGTGATTTAAAGTAAAATTATAGCTACAAGGTGCCTGAGTGTCATTTTCTTTACCATTAACACGTTTACCAAGTAAATCTGAAGCAAGTAACACTGGCAGAGGAAGTAGGAGGGCACAGTAATATTGAAAGCAGAACAGGTCACTTTACACTTTAGGATGAAACTGGTAAGGTTGAATCTGCAGCAAATACATTATCTTACACAGATCAGCAATCTGCAGAGACCCTGGTCTGCTGACCATCAATTGATAGACATATAGACAACAACATAGATAAACAGACTGCACATACTATTAGTGTATAAAATAAAGTAATTTGGCTTATACTACTACAAGATGTTTCACAAACACCTTTAACTGCAAGGACTATTTTCCTTTGTGTGTACACGTGTATTCCCTTGCAAACCTCATTCCAGCTATCTCTGTAAGAACTGAAAGGAATTGTAATCAGAGAGAAAGCAGGAAGCTGGAAGGACATGGCTCTTCCCTGCTTGATGAGCACATGTTTTCGTTGGTGAAACACTAAACTTTTTTTAAAACAACTTTTAAATAACTAAACTAGACACACATGAACGTTTATTTAATATCAAGATCCAGGGTGGGTGTCCATACATAGAGGCCCATTTATCAAGTCTTCAGACTCGCCAGAAACAGCAGTTATGAAGCAGCGGTCTAAAGACCGCTGCTCCATAACCTGTCCACCTGCTCTGATGAGGCAGACAGAGATTGCCACAATTCAACCCGATTGAGTACGATCAGGTTGATTGACACCCCCTGCTGGCGGCCAATTGGCTGCGAGTCTGCAGGGGGCGGTATTGCACCTGCAGCTCACAAGAGCTGCTGGTGCAATGCTGAATACAGAGAGCATATTGCTCTCTGCATTCAGCGATGTCTGTCGGACCTGATCCGCACTGTCGGATCAGGTCCGACAGACATTTGATAAATAGGCCTCATAGTGAATAGACAGCTTAGCTTTAGTTCCTCACACCCTCCTTCCTTTCCTACTCTTACTTTCCAGGGCGGGCTGAGACCTCCGTGTCTGACAGTTTCACCCAGTTAAGCTGCAATATTCGTATTTCTGCTGAGGGGAGCTAAATAACCTCAGAGCAAGCCACACAGAAATGTAAACAACATGTGTTTCACACAGTGTGGAGTGATCACACAGCAGGACCGCTGACAGGCTTTCATTTAGTGTATTGTAGGAAGTATTACTGCCCATTACTAGAGGATCTACCTACCCCTCTAACCAGACTGTGCTCTAGCTCCTCCCACCACCAGCAGCAGTATTTACTGAAGTGTTTCTGTTCTCTGTCCAGAGGGAACTTAGTTTCTCCTGCAAAAATAGTGCAGGAACTCCATTCCCATTCATTCCTGGTGTGTGTATATGTGTATATGTGAGTGTGAGTGTGTGTATGTAGGCTCACAGTACTTACTGCTTGTTTGAAATTTTTCATATGAACTATTTTTTATAGCCATAGATTTGTTCACCATACTTTAGTTTAGTCCCCTCTAAATGATATATTCACCAGTTTCTCTTTTTATTTTGAAAAGTATTACTCAATAGATGGTTGTCACATTTAGTTGTAGAATACTCAAGGCCTAAATATCAATCCCTTCTTTGAGCATAAAATACTGTACATTGAATTTAATCCACAAACATTTGCGTTTGACTCTTTAGAACCTCAATAAAACTAATTTTTCTGTCTGTGCTTTGACTCCCGTCATGTACCACATTTAAATCAAAATCAAACTTTCATGATTCAGATTGTAGACCATGCAATTTTAAGAAACTTTTCATTTTTTATATATATATATTATCAAATTTACTTTGTCCTCTTGATATTGTTTGTTTTAAAGAATAGCTAGATATGCTCTGAATAGCAATGCACTACTGGGAGCTAGCTGGTGATTGTGGCTACACAAATATTCCATTGTCATTGGCTCACCAGCTAGCTCCCAAAAGTGCATTGCTGCGCTGAAGCTAACTTTGCAGTGGTTAAATATATAGTTATAGACAAGCAAATGTGTCATAATAAAATGTTCAAAGACATTAGGGCATTTTATTATTTGCTCTTGTATGTCCCTTTAAGCAGAATAGGCAACAAGAACTCCCTGGAGTAAATGGCTGACAAACTTCTGGGACAGAGCTTGAAAGCTGAACTTCTGTTTGCGGCTGTAAACACAGAGAGTAAATTAAAATGTATTTTTACTCTGCAAATATTAGTTGTGCCTATACCAAATAAAACTGGCTGCAGGGACAGCGCAGATTGAATATATTAACATTAAAGCATGTTTGCAAAAATACACACACACAAATCCATCTAGAACCCAAGAGATTCCGCATAAACTATTAACACTTTAACAGCTGAAATGTGGAATCATTTCTTCTGGCATATAATGAAGATATACAGTAATAAAAGTGCTGTAATTTAAAATATTAAAAGAGATTATAATAATTGTGTATGCTGCAAATTAGAAAAGAATCCACTACTTGAATTTCAAGCAGAACACGTTAAATCCTCTCATTTCTCATAATGCAATAGTTATATGCTAATTCTTGCAAGTGGGGGATATTAATATGCAGTTGGAGATTTAAAACAATATTTAAAATAAAGAAGCAGAGAATGAAAAGTGTTTAAAGGATTTAAGCAAAGCTGGCATTTGGAAGGTTTTTTTTCTACACGTGTGAATATGACATGACAGTGGTAATATATTTTACAGAATGATTAATGCACCATGTGACAGTGAAGCAGGAAAAGGAAAGGGCTCATTATGCACAGAAATTTATATTATGAGGGAGATATTTGAGGACTGAACTTTAGTTTGTTTAAAGGACCAGTCAACACAGTAGATTTGCATAATCAACAAATGCAAGATAACAAGACAATGCAGTAGCACTTAGTCTGAACTTCAAATGAGTAGTAGATTTTTTTTGACAATTTTAAGTTGTCTTTTTCCACTCCCCCTGTACCATGTGACAGCCATCAGCCAATCACAAATGCATACACGTACCATGTGACAGCCATTAACCATTCACAAATGCATACACACTTATTCTTGCACATGCTCAGTAGGAGCTGGTGACACAAAAAGTTTAAATATAAAAAGACTGCGCACATTTAGTTAATGGAAGTAAGTTGGAAAGTTGTTTAAAATGACATGCTCTATCTGAATAATTAAAGTTTAATTTTGATTGAGTGTCCCCCACGTCAACAAGAACTATGACTAAAGTATTTAAATTGGCCACAATAAAAAAATGCCCAAATCAATGTAACTTTCTAAGGCCTAGATTTAGAGTTTGGCGGTAGCCGTGAAAACCAGCGTTAGAGGCTACTAACGCTGGTTTTAGGCTACCTCCGGTATTTGGAGTCAGTCAAAAAAGGGTCTAACGCTCACTTTTCAGCCGTGACTTTTCCATACCGCAGATCCCCTTACGTCAATTGCGTATCCTATCTTTTCAATGGGATTTTTCTAACTCCGGTATTTAGAGTCGTGTCTGAAGTGAGCGTTAGAATTCTAACGACAAAACTCCAGCCGCAGAAAAAAGTCAGTAGTTAAGAGCTTTCTGGGCTAATGCCGGTTCATAAAGCTCTTAACTACTGTACTCTAAAGTACACTAACACCCATAAACTACCTATTTACCCCTAAACTGAGGTCCCCCCACATCGCCGCAACTCGATTACATTTTTTTAACCCCTAATCTGCCAACCGCCACCTACGTTATCCTTATGTACCCCTAATCTGCTGCCCCTAACACCGCGACCCCTATATTATATTTATTAACCCCTAATCTGCCCCCCACAACGTCGCCGCCAGCTACCTACACTTATTAACCCCTAATCTGCCATCCGCACGCCGCCGCCAGCTACATTATAGCTATGTACCCCTAATCTGCTGCCCTAACATCGGCGACCCCTATATTATATTTATTAACCCCTAACCTGCCCCCCACAACGTCGCCGCCACCTACCTACAATAATTAACCCCTAATCTGCCGACCGCAAAGAGCCGCCAGCTACATTATAGCTATGTAACCCTAATCTGCTGCCCCTAACTCCGCCGACCCCTGTATTATATTTATTAACCCCTAACCTGCCCTCCCTAACATCGCCGACACCTAACTTCAATTATTAACCACTAATCTGCCGACCGAATCTCGCCGCTATTCTAATAAATGTATTAACCCCTAAAGCTAAGTCTAACCCTAACACTAACACCCCCCTAAATTAAATATAATTTTAATCTAACGAAATTAATTAACTCTTATTAAATAAATTATTCCTATTTAAAGCTAAATACTTACCTGTAAAATAAATCCTAATATAGCTACAACATAAATTATAATTATATTATAGCTATTTTAGGATTAATATTTATTTTACAGATAACTTTGTATTTATTTTAACCAGGTACAATAGCTATTAAATAGTTAAGAACTATTTAATAGCTAAAATAGTTAAAATAATTACAAATTTACCTGTAAAATAAATCCTAACCTAAGTTACAATTAAACCTAACACTACACTATCAATAAATTAATTAAATAAAATATCTACAATTACCTACAATTAAACCTAACACTACACTATCAATAAATAAATTAAATACAATACCTACAAATAACTACAATGAAATAAACTAACTAAAGTACAAAAAATAAAAGAGAACTAAGTTACAAAAAATAAAAAAATATTTACAAACATAAGAAAAATATTACAACAATTTTAAACTAATTACACCTACTCTAAGCCCCCTATTAAAATAACAAAGCCCCCCAAAATAAAAAAATGCCCTACCCTATTCTAAATTACTAAACTTCAAAGCTCTTTTACCTTACCAGCCCTGAACAGGGCCCTTTGCGGGGCATGCCCCAAGAAGTTCAGCTCTTTTGCCTGTAAAAAAAAACATACAATACCCCCCCAACATTACAACCCACCACCCACATACCCCTAATCTAACCCAAACCCCCCTGAAATAAACCTAACACTAAGCCCCTGAAGATCATCCTACCTTGTCTTCACCATACCAGGTTCACGGATCCGTCCTGGCTCCAAAATCTTCATCCAACCCAAGCGGGGGCTGGCGATCAATCATCCGGCGGCTGAAGAGGTCCAGAAGAGGCTCCAAAGTCTTCATCCTATCCGGGAAGAAGAGTAGATCTGGACCGGCAACCATCATCTTCCAAGCGGAATCTTCTATCTTCATCCGATGAGGACCGGCTCCATCCTGAAGACCTCCACCGCGGACCCATCTTCATCCGGCGATGTCCAACTGAAGAATGACGGTTCCTTTAAGGGACGTCATCCAAGATGGCGTCCCTCGAATTCCGATTGGCTGATAGGATTCTATCAGCCAATCGGAATTAAGGTAGGAATATTCTGATTGGCTGATGGAATCAGCCAATCAGAATCAAGATCAATCCGATTGGCTGATCCAATCAGCCAATCAGATTGAGCTTGCATTCTATTGGCTGATCGGAACAGCCAATAGAATGCAAGCTCAAGCTGATTGGCTGATTGGATCAGCCAATTGCATTGAACTTGATTCAATCCAATTGAAGTTAGGTGTCGGCAATGTTAGGGAGGGCAGATTAGGGGTTAATACTATTTATTATAGGGTTAGTGAGGCGGATTAGGGGTTAATAACTTTATTATAATAGCGGTGCGGTCCGGTCGGCAGATTAGGGGTTAATAAGTGTAGGCAGGTGGAGGCGACGTTGTGGGGGGCAGATTAGGGGTTAATAAATATAATATAGGGGTCGGCGGTGTTAGGGACAGCAGATTAGGGGTACATAGGGATAATGTAAGTAGCGGCGGTTTACGGAGCGGCAGATTAGGGGTTAATAATAATATGCAGGGGTCAGCGATAGCGGGGGTGGCAGAATAGGGGTTAATAAGTGTAAAGTTAGGAGTGTTTAGACTCGGGGTACATGTTAGAGTGTTAGGTGCAGACGTAGGAAGTGTTTCCCCATAGCAAACAATGGGGCTGCGTTAGGAGCTGAACGCAGCTTTTTTGCAGGTGTTAGGTTTTTTTTCCAGCTCAAACAGCCCCATTGTTTCCTATGGGGGAATCGTGCACGAGCACGTTTTTGAGGCTGGCCGCGTCCGTAAGCAACTCTGGTATCGAGAGTTGCAGTTGCGTTAAATATGCTCTACGCTCCTTTTTTGGAGCCTAACGCAGCCTTTATGTGGACTCTCAATACCAGAGTTATTTTTATGGTGCAGCCAGAAAAAAGCCAGCGTTAGCTACGCGGGTCCTTACCGACAAAACTCTAAATCTAGCCGTAAATAATTAATAATGCTATACATAACCATGGGTGTCTACATACATTTTTACAGCAGGCGTAGTAGTACAGACTTTACTGTTCAGATGAGCTGCACATCACCATAACAATGGTGGCTCATTGGCATAAACAAGAGTGACTCAACTAGGTGCTCATGTATGGCTTTAAAGAACAATTTTTCAAGGGAGATTTGCCCCATCCTAATGCTCATACATTTAACCCCCCACAATGTCTATTATGTTGCCATGGGCACAAGTTTTGTTGGCACACCACCCCTGTGCTACCACCATATTGCCTGTCACCACAGTTTAGTTTTAAAGGGACATTAAACACCAAATAAATCAATGATTGGATGATGTATTCAGAGAAGATTAGCCTGAGAATAATTTGTACATGTATTTTTAAAAATTATATTAGTTTTTTAAATATTGAAAAAGTAAGAGTAAAGTTAATATCTATAAGGCAGTGGGCGCCACCATATTGTAACTTAGGTCAACATTTCTGCTGAGGCCAACTAGGAATGGCTATAAATTGCTTAATGGAATGTGATTTATTAACAGTATTTGGGTTGAACCTGAAATTAAAGCCTCTCACATTATTATGAATATTATTATTATTGTTACAAGCATCTGGTGGTTGTGCAAACCAGCCTCACAAAAAAATAAAAGGGTGAAATGCAGGACCAACCCCCTAGAAGTGCCTAGATGCTTATCTAATCCTTCCATACTGCATCAACAAGGACAAGTTCTCCCGTCTCACTCTATTACAATCACATCAACTAAACGTCTCTGTTCCATAATCCATAAAGGACAGTTTGGTAGGACACTTTCATCTCACATGCTGTAGAAGGGTCCTTCAACCATACACTCTCACATGATCACGCATCTGCTTAAAGGGACAGTCAACACCAAAACTGTTATTGTTTAAAAAGATAGATAACACCTTTACTACCCATTCCGCAGCTTTGCACAACCAACATTGTTATATTAATATACTTTATAGCCTTTAAACCTATACATTTCTGCTTGTTTGTAAGCCACTAAAGACAGCCTCTTATCACATGCTTTTCACAACAGGGGGAATGCTAGTTCATGTGAGCCATATAGATAACATTGTGCTCAGGCCCATGAGTTGTGGATGACACTGCACTAATTGGCTAAAATGCAATTCAATAGATAATACATAAAAAGTCATGTGATCAGTTGGCTGTCAGAAGAGGCTTAGATACAATGTAATCACATAGGTAAAAAGTATATTAATATAACAGTGTTGGTTGTGCAAAACTGTGGAATGGGTAATAAAGGGATTATCTATCATTTTAAACAATAAAGTTTTTAGAGTTAACTGTCCATTTAAGGATCTGCTAAATGTTTTTTTTTCTTTATAAATGTAAAATTTGCACCTCACTTATTCTTAGCAGGCATTACGCTGTAAGCGAATGTCAAACCTGTAATATTCTTTATGTCGTCTGCAAAATATAAATTCTCCATTTTGCTCCCTTTCTTTTGATTGGATATCTGGAATCTGTATTTACCCTTATATATAATTATAATAAAATTCAGTCATAGAAACAATTTTCAAAATGCTAAAGAGGGGAAGATTCCCATCCAGAAATACATCTGAGGAATATTTAGCTCTCTATTCCATAGTAGGGGAATTATGTTGATCTAGATATTTGTCAAACTGCCCTGACAAGAACAGTTCAGTTGATATATGTGTTCCCTTTGAGGGGAAAAATGAGTCAAATGCCCTTTCCCAAATTTAAACACATTTCTGGAGTCTGATCCTGGCAATGGTCACTTGGACATTAAGACAAAACCCTTAACTCAGCCCTAAAGGAACATGACATCCCTCAATTTCTTATAAGGGTTCAGATGATCCACTTGTTAGATCACATGATCAATTTGAGAACAGATGTTTCCTAATACTTGCTAGATAGCAGCTTTACTTTTTTTAAATGGATGAATGTTAAGATGTCAAACACTATATTTTATTTATCTACAATAATAATATTATGGTCAGAAGTTTACCTTTTATTGCATCTCTGTAAAATGTCTTGCAAGCAGCCAAACCAATAGATGTATCCACAGTATCACTTTGTTCCATTTTTGACTTCAGTATAATTTTTTTCCCCTTTTCTTGTGTACAACAAAATGCCCTGTGTCATTTCTCAAAACTACCCGTGTTTTTAACCCTGTGTGCATTTTCCCTGTTTTGTGTAATTCTGTATGTTGTGGGTTCTTTGCCAGATGATAGGATGCAATGCCTTATGGGTAGGTGGTGTTTGCCAGCATTTTATCATGTTGTTCTAGACCTTGGCTGCCATGTGGTTAATTTGAATCTTCTACCCTCGTCTCCTCTCAGGCATTCCAGGGCCTTCTAATTGATTTGTTTGTGACAGTCAACAGGAAGCAACCATTGATTTTCCAATATTTTTCCTTAAAATTATTTACAGTTGTAGCCATAGGGAGGGGATCTTTAGAAGCTGACAAGCCGTGACAGAACTGGTATGATAGTCACTGCTTGCTGACAAGACAAATTACCTGTAATGAGGGCAGTTGCTGAAGGGTAGACTTTTATTTTAAAATATGTCAATAACCCTTCTGACTAAACTGATATCGATTCAGCATAATGAGACTGGAGGGATGTGTAGGCCCGAGACAGGCATTTCTGGCAGCTTCAAAGTGTTCTACTTCTTTGTAGCTCTGTACTAACAACACATTACTCATGTTTGTACAAATATTCCTGCAAATACACATGAAAAAGAAGATACACGTGTACTATATATATATATACACACATATATATATATATATATATATATATATATAAACTACAACATAACATATAGAGCTTGAGATATACAGTATGTATATAGATAGATACACTATGGGAATAAACATACTGTATCATAAAATTATGTATTTCAATTTCCTAATCTAATTCATCCCTCAAAGTTTTTGCTTCTGACAATAAAGCAAAATGATCGCTTTATGACTGCTTGGTGAATAATTTTTTTATTATTCTTTAATAGTCCATAATAAACCTAATAAAACGTAATATTCTACTGGACTACAGTTTTTTTTTTCTTATACTTTAGCCCTTTCTCACTTGTACAACTGAATGATACTTTGATTGCTAAGGCGGATACATTTATTTATTTAAAATTTTGTGTACACATCTATGCTTTTATTTATAACTCTGTTCCTAGGGCATTGCAATCCAAGATGTATTGAATATCACTAGTTGAGCTTCATTCCAAAAGAATATGAGTTTGATTACATGACTGCTCAATATATTTCCACTTTTTTATCTCCCAAATAGCTCATTTAGGGTGCCTTACAGTACAGCAATTGTTTTGATTTCTATTAAAAGTGCAACAGACTGTAAAGAGTATCCACGTAAGAAAACTCACCCATAATACATTACGTTTAAAAAGTTGATATACTTCTGCAAATAAGCTATTTGTTTTTCAATTTGGCTCTTGGCATGTCCTGTATTTTTTGGCAGAAAAGTTGTATACAAAATGGCAGTGTTATTGGATCTGATGAACATGTGCTAACTAAACAGATGAGCAAGTGAAAACTTTAGCAAGCTTCTGAATAGTAGGGAACATTACTAAAAATGAAGAATAGTGATGTCACAAACCTTAAAATTTGGGTTCGCGAACGGCGAATGCGAACTTCCACAACTGTTCGCCAACGGGCGAACCAGGCGAACCGCTATTGACTTCAATAGGCAGGCGAACTTTAAAACCCACAGGGACTCTTTCTGGCCACAATAATGATGGAAAAGTTGTCTCAAGGGGACTAACACCTGGACTGTGGCATGCCGGAGGGGGATCCATGGCAAAACTCCCATGGAAAATTACATAGTTGATGCAGAGTCTGGTTTTAATCTATAAAGGGCATAAATCACCTAACATTCCTAAATTGTTTTGAATAACGTGCTTTAAAACATCAGGTATGATGTTGTATCGATCAGGTAGTGTAAGGGTTATGCCCGCTTCACAGTGACAGAACAAACTCCCTGTTTAACGCACCGCAAACAACCGCAAACAGTCCATTTGCACACCGCAAACTCCCCATTTGCACAAGGTTGGATACCAAGCTAGCTATGTCCCGTTCCTTGTCCTCACTGATGTCATTGAAGGTCTCTTCCTCCACCCAGCCACGTACAACACCAAGGGTCCCCGAAAGGTGACAACAAGGCCCCTGGGACGCCTGCTGTGTTTGGTCTTGCCACCTTCCTCCTCTGACTCCTCTTCTTCAGACTTCTCTCTCTGCGTTGCCTCTCTCTGCGTTATTATAAGGTGTGTTAAGTAGTACTATTCCTATCAGTTTAATCCCTGTTACGTCCCCTATCAGGGGACGTGTATATGGCATCGATTTTAGGAACCGGGAGATGGAAAAAGATGCTTGGTCGGTCCTCCTACTTCAAATTTGGGGCACTGCGCATGCAATCTAATGTGGCCCCAGATAGGAGTGGCATGTTAAGTAGTTCTATTCTTATCAGTTTAATCCCTGTTACGTCCCCTATCAGGGGACGTGTATATGGCATCGATTTTAGGAACCGGGAGATGGAAAAAGATGCTTGGTCGGACCACCAACTTCAAATTTGGGGCACTGCGCGTGCAATCTAATGTGCCACCAGATAGGAGTGGTGTGTTAAGTAGTTCTATTCTTATCAGTTTAATCCCTGTTACGTCCCCTATCAAGGGATGTGTATATGGCATCAATTTTAGGAACCGGGAGATGGAAAAAGATGCTTGGTCAGTCCTCCTACTTCAAACTTGGGGCACTGCGCGTGCAATCTAATGTGCCACCAGATAGGAGTTGCGTGTTAAGTAGCACTATTCTTATCAGTTTAATCCCTGTTACGTCCCCTATCAGTGTTATTTCTTTTAAATGTACACTACTGTTACACCAGATATGAGTTGCACTGGGGTGACACTGTGCCCTGGCAGGCAGGCAGGCACTGAAACGCACACGTGTGAAGGAAACTGACTGCTATTATTTCACAGTCAAAAAAGTGTTTTGTTTTTCTAAATGTACACTACTGTTACAACAGATATGAGTTGCACTGTGTGACACTGTGCCCTGGCTGGCAGGCAGGCACTGAAACGCACACGTGTGAAGGAAACTGACTGCTATTATTTCACAGTCAAAAAAGTGTTTTTTGTTTTTTTTTAAATATACACTACTGTTACAACAGATATGAGTTGCACTGGTGTGACACTGTGCCCTGGCAGGCAGGCACTGAAACGCACATGTGTGAAGGAAACTGACTGCTATTATTTCACAGTCAAAAAAGTGTTGTTGTTTTTTAAATGTACACTACTGTTACAACAGATATGAGTTGCACTGGGGTGACACTGTGCCCTGGCAGGCACTGAAACGCACACGTGTGAAGGAAACTGACTGCTATTATTTAACACAGTCAAAAAAGTGTTGTTTTTTTAAAATGTACACTACTGTTACACCAGATATGAGTTGCACTGGGGTGACACTGTGCCCTGGCAGGCACTGAAATGCACACGTGTGAAGGAAACTGACTGCTATTATTTAACACAGTCAAAAAAGTGTTGTTTTTTTTAAATCTACACTACTGTTACACCAGATATGAGTTGCACTGGGGTGACACTGTGCCCTGGCAGGCACTGAAACGCACACGTGTGAAGGAAACTGACTGCTATTATTTAACACAGTCAAAAAAGTTTTTTTTTTTTTAAATGTACACTACTGTTACACCAGATATGAGTTGCCCTGGGGTGACACTGTGTCCTGGCAGGCACTGAAACGCACACGTGTGAAGGAAACTGACTGCTATTATTTAACACAGTCAAAAAAGTGTTGTTTTTTTTTTAAATGTACACTACTGTTACACCAGATATGAGTTGCACTGGGGTGACACTGTGCCCTGGCAGGCACTGAAACGCACACGTGTGAAGGAAACTGACTGCTATTATTTAACACAGTCAAAAAAGTGTTGTTTTTTTAAAATGTACACTACTGTTACACCAGATATGAGTTGCACTGGGGTGACACTGTGCCCTGGCAGGCACTGAAACGCACACGTGTGAAGGAAACTGACTGCTATTATTTAACACAGTCAAAAAAGTGTTGTTTTTTTAAATCTACACTACTGTTACACCAGATATGAGTTGCACTGGGGTGACACTGTGCCCTGGAAGGCACTGAAATGCAAACGTGTGAAGGAAACTGACTGCTATTATTTAACACAGTCAAAAAAGTGTTGTTGTTTTTTAAATGTACACTACTGTTACACCAGATATGAGTTGCCCTGGGGTGACACTGTGCCCTGGCAGGCACTGAAACGCACACGTGTGAAGGAAACTTACTGCTATTATTTAACACAGTCAAAAAAGTGTTGTTTTTTTTTTAAATGTACACTACTGTTACACCAGATATGAGTTGCACTGGGGTGACACTGTGCCCTGGCAGGCACTGAAACGCACACGTGTGAAGGAAACTGACTGCTATTATTTAACACAGTCAAAAAAGTGTTGTTTTTTTTTAAATGTACACTACTGTTACACCAGATATGAGTTGCACTGGGGTGACACTGTGCCCTGGCAGGCACTGAAACGCACACGTGTGAAGGAAACTGACTGCTATTATTTAACACAGTCAAAAAAGTGTTGTTTTTTTAAAATGTACACTACTGTTACACCAGATATGAGTTGCACTGGGGTGACACTGTGCCCTGGCAGGCACTGAAACGCACACGTGTGAAGGAAACTGACTGCTATTATTTAACACAGTCAAAAAAGTGTTGTTTTTTTAAATCTACACTACTGTTACACCAGATATGAGTTGCACTGGGGTGACACTGTGCCCTGGAAGGCACTGAAATGCACACGTGTGAAGGAAACTGACTGCTATTATTTAACACAGTCAAAAAAGTGTTGTTGTTTTTTAAATGTACACTACTGTTACACCAGATATGAGTTGCCCTGGGGTGACACTGTGCCCTGGCAGGCACTGAAACGCACACGTGTGAAGGAAACTTACTGCTATTATTTAACACAGTTAAAAAAGTTTTTTTTTTTTTAAATGTACACTACTGTTACACCAGATATGAGTTGCCCTGGGGTGACACTGTGTCCTGGCAGGCACTGAAACGCACACGTGTGAAGGAAACTGACTGCTATTATTTAACACAGTCAAAAAAGTGTTGTTTTTTTTTTAAATGTACACTACTGTTACACCAGATATGAGTTGCACTGGGGTGACACTGTGCCCTGGCAGGCACTGAAACGCACACGTGTGAAGGAAACTGACTGCTATTATTTAACACAGTCAATGCGTTGTTTTTTTTTTAATTTTCACTACTGTTACACCAGATATGAGTGGTGGCACTGGGCAAGTGGGCACAGTATACGCTGTGAGCCTGACACACACGCTGGCAGGCAGGCAACTGCAATTAGATTACACAGGAAAAAAAAAAAGCAGACTGATGTTCTAGCCCTAAAAAGGGCTTTTTGGGGTGCTGTCCTTACAGCAGAGATCAGATGAGTCCTTCAGGACTGTAGTGGACACTGAATACACTAGCCTAGCTATCGATTTCCCTATTAAATCAGCAGCAGCTACACTGTCCCTCCTCTCACTAAGAATGCAGCTTCCAAATGAATCTAAAATGGATGTTGTCCAGGAGGTAGGAGACTCTGGGAGGGAGGGTCTGCTGCTGATTGGCTGGAATGTGTCTGCTGACTGTGAGGTACAGGGTCAAAGTTTTACTCAATGATGACGAATAGGGGGCGGATCGAACAACGCATATGTTCACCCGCTGCTGCGAACGCGAACAAGCTATGTTCACCGGGAACTATTCACCGGTGAACTATTCGCGACATCACTAATGAGGAACCTTTAAACCTATTTTTTTTAACACATTACTTTTGAGACATTGGGGCATATTTATCAAGCTCCGAACAGAGCTTGATGCCCCGTGTTTCTAGCGAGCCTGCAGGCTTGCGGGAAACAGCAGTTATGAAGCAGCGGTCACAAAGACCGCTGCTCCATAACCTGTCCGCCTGCTCTGAGCAGGCGGACAGACATCGCCGGAAATCAACCTGATCGAGTACGATCGGGTTGATTAACACCCCCCTGCTGGCAGCCTATTGGCCGTGAGTCTGCAGGGGGCGGCGTAGCTGTTGGTGCAATGCTGAATACGGCGAGCGTATTGCTCGCCGTATTCAGCAAGGTCTGTCGGACCTGATCCGCACTGTCGGATCAGGTCCGATAGACCTTGATAAATATGGGCCTTTAAGTCAAAATTAAACGGATAGAAAGACAAAATTAAACTTGCATGATTAAGATAGAGAATGTAATTTTAAAACACTTTTAAATTCACTCCTGTTTTGAAATATGCTTTGTTCTCTTGGTATCTCTTGTTGAAAAAGAATACGTACATATACTACACTAGTGGGAGCTATCTGCTGATCGGTGCCTGCACACATTTTTCTCTTGTGATTGGCTAACTAGATGTGCTCAGCTAATAGAAGTGAATTGGTTTAAAATAGTATGCTCTATACAAATAATGAAAGAAAATGTTGGGGTTTCCTGTCCCTTTAAACTGTCATGATTCAGATAGAACATTCAATTTTAAACAACTTTACAATTTACTTATATTATCAAATTGTGCACACATTCTGAGACATCAGCTCCTCCTACTAAGCATGCACAAGATTTCACAAAATATATGTATACGTTTGTGATTGACCGCTCATTCGAAATTCAAAGTAAGTTTAATTGCATTGTATGATTTTAGAATGCATTTTTTGATCATGGAACTCTACTGTATTTAACTGTCTTTGAAATTTGTTTATTTAATGATGCAGATAGAGCAATGCAATTTAAAACACACTGGGCCAGATTAAGAGTGGAGCGCTAAAAGTTATCCGGCGGGCGAAAAAGGGGTTTATCTTAGGTGTTTGTGTGCGTCTGTTTTCTGCTCATATTACAAGTTGAAAGTAAACGCCATTCTTTGAGCACAATTGAAGTAAACGCGCATCGGGTTAGCGCATCCTCAGAGCTCTGGTTAAATAGATATTCTTATATGTATAGATATATATTTAATATATATTTACCATAGAACCATTATATATATATATACAAATATTTATTCATGAATAAAGCAAACATATTCTGATTTGTGAAGATATTTGGAATGTGAAATATTCATATTTCATATCAGGTTAGCACGCTTGAGTAAACATGATCGGGTTAGCGTGTAAGTAATGGTGTTAGATTTTTTCCCCACTTCTTACCCACCATTTAAACCTATGGGGGAATGTGGTAACGTGGTTGCAATGTTTGAAGTTCATTTTTTTGCGCGCGTCGGGTTAGCTCTCGTGCAAAACTTTTTACTTGTAATACGCACGCTACCTGATGCGTGCAAACAGCTTACTTCTAATGAAGGTAACGCATGGATGGGAGCAATAAATATTTCTCCACTCGTAATATAGCCCAATATTTATTTATAAAATATTTTACCAGGAAATATACATTGAGATTTCTCTCATTTTCAAGTATGTCCTGGGTACACAAAACATTGCATTGATACAATGGGTACAATAAAATAAAAAACAATAATAATACACGATATATGCACAAAAATTTAACATAGAACAGGTAGGAAATATATAATAAACAATGACAGGTGCATTCTGTTTTGAGATATGTAGAGAGGGATCTCGTAAAGGATATTAGGCATGGGGAAGGTTTGAAAGTGTGCGGGAGGTCGTTCCATAATTGTGGTGCTCTGTAGGAAAAGGAGGATCGAGCTGCTTTCTTTTTGTGTTGAGGCAAGCTAAATAATGTGCTGGTACTGGATCGGAGGTTATAGGAGGTGGGAATAGCCGGGGAGAGCATTCTGCTCAGGTAGGGTGGGAGCTTCCCAGAAAGGCTCTTAAAGACAAGGCAGGAAAGATGGAGAGTGCGTCTGGATTCCAGCGACAGCCAGTTTAGTTCTTTTAGCATGTAATAATGGTGGGTCCTGTAGTTACATTGTAGCACATAGCGGCAGAACAAGTTATACAATGTATTAAGTTTATTAAGGTGAGTTTGCGGTGCAGGTGCATATACTACATCCCCATAATCCACGATTGGCATCAGCATTTGCTGTACAATCTTTTCCTTTACAGTAGGGCTGAGGCAGGACTTGTTTCTGTACAGGGCACCTAGTTTTGGATAAAGTTTAGATGCAAGTTTTTCTATATGGAGGCCAAAAGATAGATTGGGGTCTAACAACATACCCAAGTATTTAAAAGAGTGGACTGCGGTCAGTGTGCAATTTGATTTTGTTTTGATGCATAGATGGGAATTTTGTAGTTTGTGTAGTTTAGGTCCTGTTCCAAAGATCATTGTGACAGTTTTGTCAGTGTTTAGGAAGAGTTTGTTTTTTGAGATCCACTTTTCTACCTCTGTGAACTGGTCTTGGAGCACTGCTTCAAGCTGCGGTAGATCGGAATTGTTTGCATAGATTACTGTGTCATCTGCATACATGTGTACAGTTGAGGATTTGCAGACATTAGGCAGATCATTTATAAATAATGTGAATAGCAGGGGGCCGAGAATGGAACCTTGGGGAACACCACACGTGACTGGGAGAGGGAGGGAGTCGCTGTCAGAAATGGAGACATATTGTGATCGATCCGATACATATGATCGAAACCAGGTTAGGGGACGATCACTAATACCTGAGTTTTTTAGTTTGAGCAGTAGTATGTTGTGGTCTACTGTGTCAAAGGCCTTTGCAAAATCAAGGAAAATAGCTCAAGTTAGGTCTCCTTGTTCCATTCCAGTTTGATGTCGTTGCAAACTTTTAGGAGGGCAGTTGAAGTGGAGTGATTTGTATGAAAACCTGATTGATCAGGGGTCAGATAGTTAGATTGTTGGTAATATTCACATAATTGCATATGGACGCATTTTTCTAAGATTTTTGACAATACTGGTAGCAATGATATTGGGCGATAGTTAGAAACCAAGGTTATCTCCCCACTTTTATGGATAGGCACTACTCTTGCAGTCTTCCAGAGTTTGGGTATGTATCCAGACACCAAGGATTCTTTAATTAGGGTTGTGACAGGTTTAGCAATTGCTGGCACACTAAGCTTCAACAGCATTGCTGGGATTTGATCAGGTCCAGACTGGTTTTTCATTTTTAGGTTATTAAGGTGTTTCTTAATGACATTGGTGGGTACAGGTCTAAAATTTAACTTCTCTATATTGGGTCTTTGCTGATTTAGTGGGGCCTGATCCACATTTGTAGCTTCAGGATGTGTGCCATTTATTAGTTTGTCAATCAGGGTGGTGGAGCATCCGACAAAATATTTGTTAAAGGCATTTGCTACATCTAAGGGGAGTTGCAGGGTTTGGTTGTTCACATTGACAGTGGAGGGTTGGGAGTGGATTGGTGGAGTTTGTAAATTATTTATGACTTTCCAAAACTTTCTAGGGTTTGATATGTTACTGTTCAGATTTTCACAGAAATATTGGGCCTTGGCCAATTTTGTTTGTTTAGTGCATATATTTTGCCATTGTCTATATACACAGTGATCGTTCATAGAGCCAGTATGCTTGAACTTTGACCACAATGAATCTCGAAACTGGTACATTTGAATGAGGTCAGCTGTGATCCAATTCAAGTGTGCTCCTTTTACTCTCACCTTACGCAGCGGGGCATGTAAATTCCAAACTTGTAGGAGTTCGGACTGAAAGAATTCAACTGCAGAGTCAAGATCTGGGATTAGGTTTAATCTGTGCCAGGGGAGATTCTTGATGTCATTTAGAAATGATTGAAGATTACATTTTTTGAAGGATCTGGTGATTTTAACCATGGGAGAGGTTTTAATTGCCTTTATTTTGCGCACACAGTACACTAAGCAGTGGTCACTGAAATTGTTAGGGAGAACACCTGCCTCCTGGATTCGGTCGGGAGAGGTGAAGAGAATCCAATTGAGCAGGGTGTGATTATGGGGTTTGAGCTATGGTTTCACTAAGTAGATGGGCTATGTCTGAAAGGGAATGTACAGGAGAGCTAGGTGGGAGGTAGATTCCTGCAACAATGATTGATTTACTGCACGGGATCTCAATTGTGCCAGAAAGGAAATCAAAGGTGGCAGGAGAGTTAGATTTTTGTAAGGGGGTGTACTTTGTGGAGTTGTTAACATAGATTACAATGCCGCCTCCTCTCTTTGCTCTGTCATTTCTCTGTCATTTGCGGTTAGCCACGATTCAGAGATCACAATTATTTTGGGCTTGTATTGTAAACACCAAGCTTGTAGTGCATCGATTTTTGGTAGTAAGTTGCGGATATTACAGTGCACAAAGGAGATTCCTTTTTTAGCTGGAAGGCTAGGAATGGAATTTGTTGGGGGACCAGGGTTAGATTCTACATCATTTGCAAGGGCAAGTAACAGAAGGAATAGGAATTTCGTCATATTTGTTGTTTTGCCAATTAGTGAATGTGATACTTTATAGTTTCGTGAGGTGGGGGTAGGAGGGTTATTTTTTATAACTCTCCACCAGCACTCAGCAGATAAGTTACAGCAACAGAGCAGACCATGGTGTATGATAATTTGTTTTCCAGTTTGAGGTGTGTGCTTATGTCAGTAGTGGTGTGAACAAAATTTGAGTGAGAAAAGGGTTAACACAAATAACAGTATGGTCATATTTGGATTCATGTTAGTGGTATGAGGTGTGTAGATGAAAATAAAACAAAAGTAGTACAAAATGTAAAAGAAATAAAAGTATATACTACTGATGTGTGATATATAGCTATTTGTAGGGAGAGAGAGCAAGTATTCTAAAGGGGTAAGTGAATGAAAGGATGTGCTGATCAGTGTTTGCAGCTGTCATTTTGGGAGAATGAAAGTTGAGTATGAGACTATCTATAAATAAGGAAATGAGCTTGGGGAGGGTGGGGTGAGGGGCAGGGTGGGAGAGAAACTATCTTCCAAAGGCTACCTGTTTGCAGAGAGCAGTGTTACAGCTGAGATATTCAGGTCTGTCTCTAATAATACTGGGCAGATACACTTTAAATTCAGTCTGAAGGAGAGAGAGATATTAGTGTCAGATGGGCCTGCAAAAAAAATTAAGGGCAGGGGTATGTATGGACATTTTAGCAAAGGGTCGTTCAGGCAAAAAACACAGGGAAAGTTCAGAATTACAGAGATAAGACAGGTATCCATGTAGGAGAGAAAGCCATAAAACAAGGAACAAGAAAGATATATGGTCTTCCTAAGCTGGTTAAACTAACTTTTAACATAATGAACAGACATAATGGTGATAAAATATGCATTTAAAATAAAATTAATAGCAAATACATATTACAACACACACATCAGTAATAACAGGGTAAAATATAATTAAATTTCTATCTTCCAAATTCTACCTGTTTGCAGAGAGCAGTGTTACAGCTGAGATATTCAGGTCTGTGATTCTCTAAGAATACTGGGTAGATACACTTAAAATTCAGTCTGAGGGAGAGAGAGATATTAGTGTCAGATGGGCCTGTTTGCAGAGAGCAGTGTTACAGCTGAGATATTCAGGTCTGTGATTCTCTAAGAGTACTGGGCAGATACAATATAAGGTATCTAGCAGTGGTGCAGATTGTAGATCTCCCACTTTTAGAGCCCTATCTAATGTGCCGTATCAGAACAAGCTGATGGCATAAGTGCTTAGTGATTGCTGTCTCTCATTACCGACATACCTGCTGCACTATACTGTTGATCCACTGCCTCTCGCCATTTATTTAAAGGGCCTCTGTAAGTAAAAATTTACTATGCCCATTACTAAATAACTACCCCAAATAAGCTTTTTCTCAATAGCATCTCTTTACGTTATATTTACTGTATATCCAAAATATTATTTTTTAATTTAATTGATTTCCAAACCCTTCCCATGGGTTTTCTTTGCTGCTTAAAAATTGCTCTGCACATGCGCAAGTTTGCGCAATGTCACTGCAAACGTCACTCCCTGAAAGACTGCCTGGAATATAGTAGACCCGCTCTATCGATTGGACATCCCAAGAATGAGCTGCGCTTTGACAGGTAAGTTGTGTACGCTTATAGAATTACATTCTATAAAGTGTATATAATTGACATGTAAGCCATGCTTTTCTATTGAATCACCCTAGAAATAAAGAGCAATATAAATAATTATCTGATTATTATATTTCTAACAACTTATTACAAATACAATCTTACAGTGTTTATAAGATACATGTAAGCCATGTACTTTTAAAGAATCACCTTAGTAATAACGAGCAATATAAAAATTTATCCGATTCTTATATTCTCAATAGCTTATTACAAATACCTTAATAAAGTGTATATAATAGACATGTAAGCCGTGTATTTTTATTGAATCACCCTAGTAATAACGAGCAATATTAATAATTAACCGATTATTATAATCTAAATAACAACTTTTAACAAAAACATTGCTAAATTGTATATAATTGACAGTTAAGACGTGTAGTTTTATAGAATTTCCCTAGTAATAACGAACAATATAAAAAAAGTCACTATAGTACATGAATAACTAATTATTGTAAGCAATTATAAAAAAGATGATACATTAACTATAATATATATTATTATATTTGCTTAATTTTTATTAAACATTTCTACCACATATCTGTTTATATATATGTTTAATATGTACACTTGATATAAATTCTATATTATTTTGATAACTATATAGTTATTTTTTCAATAATCCTATCCTGTTTATTTTTTAGCTACATGTTAAAGGGACATTCCAGTCAAAAACTAAATGAATAGAAACATGTTTGCTATATACATGTATTGGCAAAAATGCTTCTAGTAAAAGTTATTACTGTTTTAGGGTTAACATTTTTCTTTGCACGTGAATGTGAAGCTTTGCTACATAGAGTCACTGCACTCACATTTTAAATAATGCAGCTTTTCAGATCATCAGTGGGGTTTGTATTATGTCAGCAATTAACAAATTGAGTCATTACTAGATGGTACAAGCACCTTAGGCTCTCTGAGGGAGTGCTGTATTTAAAATGCTGGTGCACGGTGCATACTTAAATACACTTTTGAGACAGCTATAGCTTTTATTGGAAGCTTTTTTGTTTATACATGTCTATTACAAAAATGCCACTGTTCAATACCGAAAGGCATCCATGTGGTTTCCAATTTTGGCTGGAATATCCCTTTAATTGCGCTGCTTAAATGTAGCAAATTAAGTATATATGAAATATATTTTATATACTGCATAATGTACATCATCCAATTATATAAATTAAAGAATTAATTTAATAAATGTACCAACATAGAAATTTCTTGTTAAACCCAATCAAGGTTTTTAATATAAAACTAATAATGGTCTTTTATATAAACCTTTAGATATATAATAAATTCATACGTTATTCTTATTGTTTTTATAACTAAAACATATAATTAATATATTTATATAATTAATTTACATTATATTTGAGTACTAAGCACTATTTAGAAAGTTTTATGTACAATATATCTTTCTTTCAAAATATATTATTTATAAACACATTTTGAAACAACATTATAAATATATATATCTATATCTATATATATATATAGATCCACAAAACTTCAAAGATAGCGACAGCACTGTTTCAGTAAAAAATCCTTATTTTATTGAAGCAACATTAGGATAAAACAGCAACGTTTCTAGTCACTTGGACCCTTAGTCATGCTACAGCGATCCACCTCCTTTTATATCACCTGTATGTTAATTACATTTAATTACTTTGAATTAACCCTTTGGGTATGAATTTGGAGTAACAATACCCCCTACTGGTCAGGTTTTATTAAGGTTGTTGAATTCTTCTTTTTCCTTTTAACTATCATAATCTTCCTATTGGAGGGTGAATAACAACAAGATTACAATTACATATAATACAATACAATCATAAAACCATTTTATAAAAACAAATGAAGATCATAATCTTTGTTTAAACCGGATATATGGCTAGATTTAGAGTTTGGCGGGTGCGTTAGCTACGCATGCTTTTTTTCCCCCACACCTTTTAAATACCGCTGGTATTTAGAGTTCACAGAATGGCTGGGTTTTCAGTGCATTAGGCTCCAAAAATGGAGCGTAGAGCATAATTTAACGCCACTGCAATTCTCGATACCAGCGGTGCTTACGGACGCAGCCAGCTTCAAAAACGTGCTCGTGCACGATTCCCCCATAGAAAACAATGGGGCTGTTTGAGCTGAAAAAAAACCTTACACCTGCAAAAAAGCCGCGTTCAGCTCCTAACGCAGCCCCATTGTTTCCTATGGGGAAACACTTCCTACGTCTGCACCTAACACTCTAACATGTACCCCGAGTCTAAATACACCTAACCTTACACTTATTAACCCCTAATCTGCCGCCCCCGCGGTGAGCTCCGGTCGGCAGATTAGGGGTTAATGTTTGAAGTTAGGTGTCGGCAATGTTAGGGAGGGCAGATTAGGGGTTAATACTATTTATTATAGGGTTATTGAGGCGGATTAGGGGTTAATAACTTTATTATAGTAGCGGTGCGGTCCGCTCGGCAGATTAGGGGTTAATAAGTGTAGGTAGGTAGCGGCGACGTTGGGGGGGGACAGATTAGGGGTTAATAAATATAATATAGGTGAGAGTTTAGAGGAAGAACAGCACTCCTGAGATAGAACAGATTTCCATGTCTGCTCATTTTTAATGCAACTCAAGGTGCACGTTCCTTTAGCACACTATGCCCCTTTACAGAGAAAAAATATCCTAAAGCATATCAGTCAATATAATATAGGGGTCGGCGGTATTAGGGGCAGCAGATTAGGGGTACATAGGGATAACTTAGCTGGCGGCGGTGTACGGAGCGGCAGATTAAGGGTTAAAAAATTTAATAGAGTGGCGGCGATGTGGGGGGACCTCAGTTTAGGGGTACATAGGTAGTTTATGGGTGTTAGTGTACTTTAGAGCACAGTAGTTAAGAGCTTTATAAACCGGCGTTAGCCCAGAAAGCTCTTCACTACTGACTTTTTTCTGCGGCTGGAGTTTTGTCGTTAGATTTCTAACGCTCACTTCAGCCACGACTCTAAATACCAGCGTTAGAAAGATCCCATTGAAAGATAGGATACGCAAATGGCGTAGGTGGATCTGCGGTATGGAAAAGTCGCGGCTGCAAAGTGAGCGTTAGACCCTTTAATGACTGACTCCAAATACCAGAGGGCGGTTAAAACCAGCGTTAGGAGCCTCTAACGCTGGTTTTGACGGCTACCGCCCAACTCTAAATCTAGCCGATAGTGTTTTAAGGTGTTGTATCCATCATACTTCCCTTTTCTTGAGGAGTAATTTTCTATTACCTCCTCTTCTCTGTTTGGGAATGTGGTCTATCACCTGAAATCTCAGTTGGCTAACTGTATGACCTGCTAATAAAAAATGTACTGAGACTGGAAGGGACATATCCTTGCATCTAATAGAAGATTTATGGGCAGTTATTCTGTCTTTTATAGGGTTAATTGCACACATGGGCATTTTAGAATATACACAACATAGTCTGTGTCACAGGTATAAAAGCCTTTGATCTCTCGCTAATTTCTATCATTAATCTGTGCAATATATTTGCCTTTAATCATTGAATTACATTGTGCACAGTTCAGGCAAGGATATAACCCTTTATTAGCAGTCGTCAAGTAGTTTATTGTTTTACTTTTGTTAGTACCAACATCAGCCTTAACCACAATATATCTGATATTTTTTACTCTTTTGTAGGAGTTAATGGGTGGTTTACTAAATTCCTCTATATGAGGGTTTAACTTGTTCAATAGGTACCAATGTTTCTTGTCTTTATATTTTTTATCCCTAAGTTTCTCCAAGGGAGTTGTGGCTGATTCAGTTTTAACTATCTGTTCACAGTTAGAGATAATAGTTTGAGGACAACCTCTATCTTTAAATTTCTTTTCCATTTGTTTAATCCTAATCTCTTGCAGGTTTTTATCTTGCACATTTCTCACAGTTCTATAGAACTGACTTTTAAGAATAGAAGAAAACACTCTATTAGGATGATAACTCGTGAAATCTAATAACGTGTTACGGTCAGTGGGCTTACAGTAGAGGTTTGTAGTTAAGTGTCCCTCTTGCTTATATACTAGTGTATCTAAATAGCTTACATTCTCGTTTGAAAAATTTAGGGTAAACTTTAAACTATCAGTGTTACTATTCAGTTCCTCTACAAAATCATATAGTGTCTCCAATGGGCTCCTCCATACACCAAAATATCATCTATATACCGTAGCCAAATTTTACAGTGTCTAGAATATGCACCATTAGTATAAACAAATCTTTTTTCAAATTGGCTGATGAAAATATTAGCGTATGAAGGGGCTATGTAGGAGAAACAATTAACCCTATAAAAGACAGAATAAGTGCCCATACATCTTCTAGTAGATGCAAGGATATATCCCTTCCAGTCTCAGCACATTTTTTTATTAGCAGATCATACAGTTAGCCAACTGAGATTTCAGGTGATAGACCACATTCCCAAACAGAGAAGAGGAGGTAATAGAGAATTACTCCTCAAGAAAAGGGAAGTATGATGGATACAACACTTTAAAACACTATATCCGATAGGTTTAAACAAAGATTACGATATTCATTTGTTTTTATAAAATGGTTTTATGATTGTATTGTAGTATATGTAATTGTAATCTTGTTGTTATTCACCTTTCAATAGATTATAGGAAGATTATGATAGTTAAGAAAAAAGGAAAAAGAAGAAATCAACAACCTTTATAAAATCTGATGGGTAGGGGGTTTTGTTACTCCAAATTCAAAGGGTTAATTCAAAGTAATTAAAGGTAATTAACATACAGGTGTTATAAAAGGAGGTGGATAGCTGTTAACTGTAGCATGACTAAGAGTCCATGTGACTCGAAACTTTGCTGTTTTATCCTAATGTTGCTTCAATAAAATAAGGATTTTTTACTGAAACAGTGCTGTCGCTATCTTTGAAGTTTTGTGGATCTATATTTTGAGAGGTTGGCAGGCATATGCAGCGTACGTGCACTTTGTTAGTTGGAAAACATTTGTCTTTGCACTTGGAAGTGTAAAAATTAAGGTGTTGGACTTACTTCGTTATTGGATATATATATATACAGTATAAATATATATATATATATATATATATATATACAGTATATATATATATAAATATATATGTGTGTGTGTGTGTGTGTGTGAAACAAAAAATAAGAATAGCTCATGCAGACCAAACCAAAACCGCTAATGTAAAACTTCCAAGTTTATTGAACCATATTAAAAACAGAAACCGTAGTACGGTATACAAAAATAGCACACAAATGAATTCACATCGCAATGTGAACAGGAGCACTTGCAAACATGTTTCGTGCCTGCACACTTGATCACTGCATAGGTGTCTACCTGTGCACACCTCCTATTTAAGGAAAACAATCCTTGTACAGTGCATTATTCCTAAGAGTACTTAGTATATACATTAAATTCATGTTAATTTTATATTAATTTTAATTTTAATTTCATGCTGCCTATTGCATTGAAGACATTAAACAAATTTAGACGTATAATCAATTTGATAAATATCAAGTCAATATTTTATTTTGGTTTCTTATTGTCATATTCGTTAACATATTAGGCTGCACATTAATTATATATACAACTTAATAGGAGAGAACTTTTCACAAATTTAATTATATGCGGATATTATGTAGGATGCTTATGTAAAGGTATCAAGGTCCCTTCTCATATTAAGGCCATATGGGCTTAAGAATAAACATCCCGTATATTTCACGTTTATTCAGTTTATTTTCCCTATCCCCTCCTCTTTTCCATAATGGAACGTGATCAATAACCTGTATACTGAGTTTTGATGCATCAGAATTATGACATTCTTTAAAATGTCTGGCTACTGGGGTGTCAGATTCTATATCCTATACTGATCTTAAGTGTTGTAAAAATCTATCTTTTAAAGAGCGTTTGGTTTTTCCAGTATACTGTTTCCGACAAATTTGACATGTCAATAAATACACTACATGTGTGGTGGAGCGAGCAATTAATAAAAAATTGGATATCTTGTTCTTGACCTGTGGTATTTGATTTAAATTTTGAGCCTTCCAAAACATAAAAACATGTTTTGCAAATTGGGCGTCTACACTTAAAAAAAACTGTGTTCTTTTTTAGCCAGGTACTTTTAGACCTAGATGGCAGATCTGAAGGGGATAAGGAATTAGCTAGAGTTTTACCTCTCCTTTTCACAAAATCACAACCACTACATAATATGTATTTGACTATAGGATCCGTGTATAGTTTAGGAAGTGATTCCTTAATAATATTACATACTTTATAATAATCATTACTATAAGTAGTAATACATTTTGGTTTATTTTGTTGTTTCTTCCTTTGTAAGGGATCCTTGTATTTGAGCAAGCTATTTCTAGGCATCAACTCAACTTCATGTTTAAAGGGCCATAATACCCAAATGTTCAAATACTTGAAAGTGATGCAGCATAGTTGTAAAAAGCTGACTAGAAAATATCACCTGAACATCTCTATGTAAAAAAAAATATATATTTTACCTCAAAAGTTCCTCAGTAGCCACCTCCCATTGTAAAAGATTTTTGAAGCAGCATTTTAGTGTGTCTGTCCTAGGACAGCTGAAAGGATGAACATTGCGCACTCTCATATTATTTCACCAATCAGGTAAAGGAAGCTTACTATGAAATCTCATGAGAGTTAAGTCAAATCTCATGAGATCACAGTAAAAGAGTTCATGACCTCAGCACTGCTGATGCTGATTGGCTGCTGTTCATTTCTTCATTTTTTTTTTTTTTTTACCTGCAGCTGGGAGCAGCTGAGTATAACTTTTCACACAGAACTTACTCTGCTGAGCTGAGGAAATTGTGAGGTAAAATATCTTCCTTTTTTACATAGAGATGCTCAGGTGATATTTTCCTGTCAGCTTTTTACAGTTATACTGCATCCGTTTCAAGTGATTTAGCATATGAGCATTATGTCCCTTTAATTTGACTAAGTAATTCTGAATTGTATCCTCTATCTATTAATCTGTTGGAAATTATAGATGCTTGATGCTGATAATCTTCTTCTGTACTACAGTTTCTTTTAGCTCTAATATATTCTCCTTTAGGGATTCCCTTAATCACATGTCTCCTATGACAGGAATTAAATTCCAAAATTGTATTTCCTGCTGTTGATTTCCTGTATAATGTGGTGTTAATTTGACCATTTATGTAATCTCTAAGTCCAGAAACTTAATGGATTTTGTGTCAAACTCACCTACGAATGAAATACCACATTCATTACAGTTCAAATAATCACAAAATTGTTTCATTTCCATTGATGATAAAAAACAAATCGTCTATGTAACGATAGTATTGAATTATCCTTTCTTTGAAAGGATTTCTATCTGCAAATACGTAGGACAGCTCCCACCACGCCATAAAAAGATTGGCATAGGAAGGGGCGAATTTTGTCCCCATCGCTGTCCCACGTCTCTGCAGATAGAAATCACGTTGAAACATAAAAAAATAGTGTGTCAACAGATATTCGATAGCTGACAAAAGAAATTGTTTGATAATGGGTTCAAATTTACCATAGAGACCAAACATATATTCGATTGCTATTATACCTTTAGTATGTGCAATGGAAGTATACAATGATGATACGTCCACAACACAAAATCTGTATGTATCTTTCCATTCCACTTGTTGCAATTTATTTAATAAATTAGTGGTGTCCTGAATATAACTGGGAAGTTGTCTAACTAGTGGTTGTAGATATGTGTCTATTAGTTCAGACAACGGTTCATTGAGGGAATCAATTCCCATAATGATAGGACGTCCAGGAGGACAGTCAAGATTTTTATGAATTTTTGGAAACAAATGAAACACCGGTGTAACAGGAAATTGTGGAATAAGATTCTCACTATCAGACATTTCTGTGATGTTGTTATATTTTGCTATCTGCACTATACGTGCCAGTTCTTTCCTGTAAGATTGTGTAGGATTATCCTTTAACTTAGTGTACACCTTATTGTCATTAAGCTGTCTCTCTGCCTCTGCTATATAGTCAGAAGTGTTCAACACAACAACATTTCTGCCTTTGTCAGACGGTCTAATCGTTATACTGGCATTTTTTTCCAATTGTTTTATAGCCTGCCTTTCATTCGCCTAGATTACGAGTTTTGCGGTAACAGGGGTGCATTGGTACGCTGGTATTACAGGTTTTTTTAAACCCGGCATTAGCCGCAAAAAGGTGAGCATAGAGCAAAATTTAGCTCCACATCTCACCTCAATACCAGCGTTGCTTACGGTAGTGGTAAGCTGGCTATACTTGCACGTTTCCCAATAGGAAACAATGGGGCTGAGCCGGCTGAAAAAAAAACCTAACACCTGCAAAAAAGCAGCGTTCAGCTCCTAACGCAGCCCCATTAATTCCTATGGGGAAAGGAGTTTTAAGTCTACACCTAACATCCTAACATGAATGCCGAGTCTAAACACCCCTAATCTTACACTTATTAACCCCTAAACTGCCATCCTCGACATCGTCACCACCTACATTATAATTATTAACCTCTACTCTGCCGCTCCGGACACTGCCGCCACCTACATTATCCCTATGAACCCCTAATCTGCTGCCCCCAACATCGCCGCAACCTAACTATACTTATTAATCCCTAATCTGCCGTCGCCAACGTTGCCGCCACTATAATAAAGTTATTAACCCCTAAACCTAAGTCTAACCCTAACCCTACCCCCCTTAATTTAAATATAATTTAAATAAATCTAAATAAAATAACTACAATTAAATAAAGTATTCCTATTTAAAACTAAATACTTGCCTATAAAATAAACCCTAAGCTAGCTACAATATAACTTATAGTTACATTGTAGCTAGTTTAGGATTTATATTTATTTTACAGGCAACTTTGTATTTATTTTAACTAGATAGAATAGTTATTAAATAGTTATTAACTATTTAATAGCTACCTAGTTAAAATAAGTACAAATTTACCTGTAAAATAAATCCTAATCTAAATTACAATTACACCT
Source organism: Bombina bombina (assembly GCF_027579735.1). Taxonomy (NCBI): domain Eukaryota; kingdom Metazoa; phylum Chordata; class Amphibia; order Anura; family Bombinatoridae; genus Bombina; species Bombina bombina. The sequence goes on from NC_069499.1 coordinate 879,344,349, forward strand.
AACACTACACTATCATTAAATTAATTACCTAAATTAACTACAATTAACTACAATTAAATAAAATAAACTAAAGTACAAAAAAACACTAAATAGTTACAATTTTTTTAAACTAATTACACCTAATCTAATCCCCCTAATAAAATAAAAAAGCCCCCCAAAATAATAAAATTGCCTACCCTATACTAAATTACAAATAGCCCTTAAAAGGGCCTTTTGCGGGGCATTGCCCCAAAGTAATCAGCTCTTTTACCTGAAAAAAATATATAATACCCCCTACCAACATTAAAACCCACCACCCACACACCCAACCCTACTCTAAAACCCACCCAATCCCCCCTTAAAAAAACCTAACACTACCCCCTTGAAGATCACCCTACCTTGAGCCGTCTTCACCCAGCCGGGCACAAGTGGACCTCCAGAGGGGCAGAAGTCTTCATCCGATCCAGGCAGAAGAGGTCCTCCCAGCAGCAGAAGTCTTCATCCAGACGGCATCTTCTATCTTCATCCATCCGAAGTGAAGCGGGTCCATCTTCAATCAAGCCAACGCAGAGCATCCTCTTCAAACGAAGTCCAAGTGAAGAATGAAGGTTCCTTTAAATGACGTCATCCAAGATGGCGTCCCTTGATTTCCAATTGGCTGATAGGATTCTATCAGCCAATCGGAATAAAGGTAGGAAAATTCTATTGGCTGATCCAATCAGCCAATAGGATTGAGCTCGCATTCTATTAGCTGTTCCAATCAGCCAATAGAATGCAACCTCAATCCTATTGGCTGATTGGATCAGCCAATAGTATTTTTCCTACCTTAATTCCGATTGGCTGATAGAATCCTATCAGCCAATCGGAATACAAGGGACGCCATCTTGGATGACGTCATTTAAAGGAACCTTCATTCTTCGCTTGGACTTCGTTTGAAGAGGATGCTCTGTGTCAGCTGGATTGAAGATGGACCCTCTCCGCTCCGGATGGATGAAGATAGAAGATGCCGTCTGGATGAAGACTTCTGCCACTTGGAGGACCTCTTCTGCCCGGATCGGATGAAGACTTCTGCCCCTCTGGAGGTTCACTTGTGCCCGGCTGGGTGAAGACGGCTCAAGGTAGGGTGATCTTCAAGGGGATAGTGTTAGGTTTTATTAAGGGGGGTTTGGGTGGGTTTTAGAGTAGGGTTGGGTGTGTGGGTGGTGGGTTTTAATGTTGGGGGGGTATTGTATTTTTTTTTCCAGGTAAAACAGCTGATTACTTTGGGGAAATGCCCTGCAAAAGGCCATTTTAAGGGCTATTTGTAATTTAGTATAGGGTAGGGAATTTTATTATTTTGGGGGGCTTTTTATTTTATTAGTGGGATTAGATTAGGTGTAATTAGTTTAAAAAAATTGTAATCATTTTTTTATTTTCTGTAATTTAGTGTTTGTTTTTTTGTACTTTATTTTATTTAATTGTAGGTAGTTTAGGTAATTTATTTAATGATAGTGTAGTGTTAGGTGTAATTGTAACTTAGGTTAGGATTTATTTTACAGGTAAATTTGTATTTATTTTAACTAGGTAGTTATTAAATAGTTAATAACTATTTAATAACTATTGTACCTAGTTAAAATAAATACAAAGTTGCCTGTAAATAAATATAAACCCTAAGATAGCTACAATGTAACTATAAGTTATATTGTAACTAGCTTAATGTTTATTTTATAGGTAAGTATTTAGTTTTAAATAGGATTAATTTATTTAATTGTAGTATTTTTATTTCATTTGATTTAAATTATATTGAAGTTAGGGGGGGTTAGACTTAGGGTTAGACTTAGGTTTAGGGGTTAATACATTTAATATAGTAGCGGCGACGTTGGGGGCAGAAGATGAGGGGTTAATAAATGTAGATAGGTGTCGGCGATGTTAGGGACGGCAGATTAGGGGTTAATAAAATTTAACTAATGTTTGCGAGGCGGGAGTGCGGCGGTTTAGGGGTTAATATATTTATTACAGTGGCGGCGATGTCCGGTCAGCAGATTAGGGGTTAAAAAGTATATTTAAGTGTTTGTGATGTGGGGGGGGCTCGGTTTAGGGGTTAATAGGTAGTTTATGGGTGTTAGTGTACTTTTTAGCACTTTAGTTAAGAGTTTTATGTTACGGCGTTAGCCCATAAAACTCTTAACTACTGACTTTTTAAATCGGTAGGAGTCTTGACAGGAGAGGGTCTACCGCTCACTTCTTCCAAGACTCGTAATACCGGCATTAGGCAAATCCCATTAAAAAGATAGGATACTCAATTGACGTAAGGGGATTTGCGGTAAGCTCGAGTCACGGAGGAAAAGTGAGCAGTTCACCTGTACCTGCCTGACTCGTAATACCAGCGGGCGTTAAAAAGCAGCATTGGGACCTCTCAACGCTGCTTTTTAAGGCTAACGCAAGACTCGTAATCTAGCCGATAATTAATAGCCATGTGTTCAAAAAGTTAGAGGGTTGACTAGACCTACTGACCTCCTTTAATCCATCAGAAACTTACTTATTTAAAATATCTCTAGCAGGCTGAAATCTTTAACTTAGTGATAAAAACTGAATAATGTTATCCATGCCCCGAAGAGTATTGGTAATGTGAGGATAGAGACATTAGAGAATTAAGAAATAATTATGTGAACAATTAATCAGAATTTATATTTCAATATTTTATTTGTATGCACTTACATTTTGCAAAGTTGATCTCACAGGAATAAAAAAGGTTAGATGTTTTTTTTCTTCAGAGCTGTTGCCCACAATGACAATGAACAGATGAGCTGCCCTGTTAGGGAATTAGTTTTATCTTGTAAGATATGTTATATTTAGAGCTCCCATTATAAAGGAATAATTTTTGCAAATGCAGGTAAAAAAGTTGAATTCTCTCATGCTTAAGTACACCTGAGGATAGGATTATTTAGAGCTGCTAGAGTTGACATACCAGAGAGATTACGGGAACTTCCAGGAACTGCCTAAGTCTTTAAAAATAGATACATATAATATCCCGTTTAAGTGTATCTCGGTGGAGGGTTTCTGGATATGGATATAGCTGTATGAAAGAACATTAAAGCTCCATTCTACTATAAAATAGATTCCAATGACTTGGCATACCTGTTGCAGAGTATACCACAGAGTAAACCTTTAGGTTTATTTTTGTATATGAAATATATTTTTTCCTCATTGAATACGCTTCCCATTTAAATGGGCTGAGATTGCCAAAAACAGACATCCTTATCTTATATTTTTTTCTCTATACACACGTGTCCGTATCTTATATATTTGTCTTTAAACAAAGAATGATACTTATGAATGATAATCAAAAACTCACCAGCATGGAGAGAAATCATGCAAATTTTTTTTTTAGTTTAACCTTTGTAATTTCACATCCAGAACCCAAGAAAGAAAAACAGCTCTCACGCCAAAATTCTTTGTGGGATCTTGCAGTACTGATTTATTGGATAATATCGCCAAAGCTGAGAGCTTTAAATCATCAGGCCCTTAGAGAGAGCAATCAAAATGAACACTTTAGTATCTGTCTTTCACACCCCCACTGGGCTGCTGCTGATTCTTGTTTACACATGTTTTCTTTAGAGAATACAAAAGTATTCATATTTCTGTATACTCTAGGTGGTGGTTTTAACAAGGAAAATCAGCTATTACAAAATAAAAAAAGGTAAATGAGCTACTTGCAAATAATTGTGAACATATTAAAGGGAAGAACATGTTATAATTTAAAGCTACTAAGGAACACTCTGTATACTAATATGTAGAATATATCCTATATTTTCTTTCATTGTTGCACATTTATTTGCCTGTTTTTCCTGTAATTGTAGCATTACCACTAAAGAGAGGCTGGAGGGCATTTTGTGAAATGGAGAAATTTAAAACTGTGCTGCATATTGATAGGTTATATACAGTTGTATGCAAAAGTTTAGGCACCCCAGACAATTTCCATGATTTTCATTTATAAATAATTGGGTGTTTGGATCAGCAATTTCATTTTAATCTATCAAATAACTGAAGGATACAGTAATATTTCAGTAGTGAAATGAGGTTTATTGGATTAACAGAAAATGTGCAATATGCAACAAAATGAAATTAGACAGGTGCATAATTTTGGGCACCCCAACAGAAATATTGCATCAATATTTAGTAGAGCCTCCTGTAGCAGAAATAACAGCCTCTAGATGCTTCCTATAGCCTGTAATGAGTGTCTGGATTGTGGATGAAGGTATTTTGGACCATTCCTCTTCGCAAAACATCTCCAGTTCAGTTAGGTTTGATGGTTGCCGAGCATGGACAGCCTGCTTCAAATCACCCCACAGATTTTCAATGATATTCAGGTCTGGGGACTGGGATGGCCATTCCAGAACATTGTACTTGTTCCTCTGCATAAATGCCAGCATAGATTTTGAGCAGTGTTTTGGGTCTTTGTCTTGTTGAAAATCCATCCCCGGCATAACTACAACTTTGATTCCTCAACACTATTCTCAAGTATCTGCTGATATTGAGTGGAATCCATGTGACCCTCAACTTTAACAAGATTCCCAGTACCGGCACTAGCCACACAGCCTCACAGCATGATGGAACATCCACCAAATTTTACTGTGGGTAGCAAGTGTTTGTCTTGTTTTTTTGCCGCAATGCATAACGCCCCTTGTTATGACCAAATAACTAAATTTTTGTTTCATCAGTCCACAGCACCTTCTTTCAAAATAAATCTGGATTGTCCAAATATGCGTGACACTGTTTGTGGCATGTGTGCAGAAAAGGCTTCTTCCGCATCACTCTCCCATACAGCTTCTCCTTGTGCAAAGTGAGCTGAATTGTTGAACGCTGCACAGTGACACCATCTGCAGCAAGATGATGTTGTAGATCTTTAGAGGTGGTCTGTGGGCTGTTTTTGACCTTTCTCACTATCCTTTGCCTCTCCGATATTTTACTTGGCCTGCCACTTCTGGTCTTAACAAGAACTGTGCCTGTGGTCTTCCATTTTCTTCACTATGTTCCTCACAGTGGACACTGACAGGTTAAATCTCTGTGATAGCTTTTTGTAGCCTTCCCCTAAACCATAATGTTGGACAATCTTTTTTTTTCTGGTCATTTGAGAGTTGTTTTGAGGCCCCCATGTTGCCACTCTTCAGAGGAGAGTCAAAGAGAACAACAACTTGCAATTGGCCACCTTAAATACCTTTTCTCATTATTGGATGCACCTGTCTATGAAGTTCAAGGCTTAATGGGCTCACCTAACCAATTGTGTGTTCCTATTAATCAGTGCTAGGTAGTTACAGGTATTCAAATCAATAAAATGACAAGAGTGCCCAAATGTATGCACCTGTGTAATTTTGTTTGGATGCATATTGCACATTTTCTGTTAATCCAATAAACCTAATTTCACTACTGAAATATTACTGTGTCCTTCAGTTATTTGATAGATCAAAATGAAATTGCTGATCCAAACACCCAATTATTTATAAATGAAAATCATGGAAATTGTCAGGGATGCCTAAACTTTTGCATACAACTGTATATATCTGCAGGAGATTGTTCATATTTTTTTCTTATTGGCCACAGCAAAGAAAGTAAGATAAACAGCATTTACAGGCGTTTCCCAGAATGTTTTACAGGGCAACAAACCAATGAAAATCTTTCTAGCAAAATTACAGTTTTAAATGCTTTTACAATATTTATTTTATATTGAAATCTTAAGGGTTAAACCCACCCATTAGAGCAAACATCCAAACCATTAACTTACTATTAATCCATTCAAATAAAGGCACAATAAATAGCTGGAGTAAAGACCATATCTGGTTGTGTTTATTAACAAATAACCAATATGTAGCAGGAACTCTTATTAAAAAAAATCAGGGAGGAGGCACAAGAGTTTCACAATTATCAAGTCAGGGCCCAAAACTCTCGATATTCTGGAGAGCCCTGCTGTGCTTCATCTTCCAAAAATATAGTGTATTGAACATCCTCTGAAGCCTCAGGGCAGCAGACTCATGTAAAGGGGCATAACAGACTTTGGCCTGAAGTATCCTGTCCCAATAGCTCAGGCCTTGCTTCTTCCAGACTCTGGTCAAATCAGGGCCCTGACCCCACCTTCTAAGATGTAACAATACCTTCCAATCCCTGTAAGTGTTATAATTTACTAAGAGTTGCCAAGTAAGAATCCACTTGCAGATATTTAGTCCTCTATTACATACACCTCTGCTAGGAAACCTGCAGTGGGACAGGTCAGCTAGAGAGGAGAAAGGAAAGAGGGCTGGATAAGGTGCCGAGAATAATCCAAAGTCAGAGTCAGGAGTAAGCCAAGGTCAGCCAGGGAATCCGTCCAGAAAAGTGACAAAGCAACAGGCAAGGTAAGGAAGGCCAAGGTCAGAAATAGTTTGACAGTCCGCTAGACAACAATCCAAGAGCGAAGACAAAAAAAGGTTCAAAGTCCAAGTCGAGGACAGATCAGGATCACTCCAAACAAAAGACAATCAGAATAGAGCAAACACAATCCTCATAATGGGTAGCCAGAGGTCGAGGAGCTGGAAGAGACAGGGAAGACAAAATAACTGTACAGTGCTAAAATTAGCATGCAGATTCATAGTGGAATTCCATGGTAAATCTCTCAAATAAACACTTTATATTACAAAATATAATTTAAATATTGATATAAAGGTTTTAAAAGGGCTATGGTATAAGGCTAGGTGTTTGATTTGGAGGAGCTCTTATGTATATATATATATATATATATATACAGAATATATATACTGTATATATATATATATATATATAAATAAGTCTTAAATATGTGTATATGTGTGTGTGTATCTATCAATATATATATATATATATATATATATATATATATATATATATATATATATATATATATATATATATATGCAAAATAGAAATGGCTGCAGCACTCCAAGTTGTTTTTTTTATAACATTTTTATTACAAGCAGTGAAATACAGGCCTGTATTTCACTGCTTGTAATAAAAATGTTATAAAAAAAACAACTTGGAGTGCTGCAGCCATTTCTATTTTGCATATTAATACCTGTCAAGGTGAGACAGCGGCTGCTTGCACCCTTACCGAGGACAGAATTGGTGCTGGACGTTAACTTGTTTGTATAATCAATTCACCAGTCAATAGCACAATTCTTAACAAAATCATTCTATATACAAGCTATGGAGATTCAACAAGATGTGTTTACGTTCTCTGATGTGGAGGCTGCAGCTATTGCCACTCTTCTAAGAGGCCCACGGGACTTTCTGGCTATCCCAGATACAGACATATGTTCTAAACAGTGGGAACATGAAAAAAAGAAAGAGGTGAATTGGGAATTACATTCCTCTACTCTTGCTGAATATTACAAGTTGCGCCGAATCCCGAGAGGCCTGAGAGTGTCATTAAGACCGACACTCTTTATGGAAGACAAAGAATACTGTTCAACCTTTGAAAAGATTCTTAACAAGTGTTCCTTTGATCTTATGATTCTGACGATACAACGTATACAAAAAGAGATACAAACGAACCAACAGAAGATACAAGCATTGGAGGTCAGTTTACAGGAAAAATTGTCCATCACTGATTTTAATACTTTGAAGGCTGACTTGGATACAAAATTGGATGAATTTAGAAAAGGCAATGAAGAAAAGAAAAGAATCAAGTTCTCTAGAGATGCGGACGATTACCTGTATGGTCACGTGTACAGATGGGAGTCCCGCGAGACGCGAATGCCCAGAGGTGACGTCAGACGCCAGAGTCATCGAGGAAGAGAACGCCAAACACGATCTGAGGCTAGCGATTCATCACGAAACAACTCAGTGGGGACTATCTCCCAGTTCCAGTCTCCCTCTCCTTCTTCTTTTTCCCTACAGGTACCGGGCCAAGACGGAGGCGGAGGGGCGGCCAAAAATACCAGAGGCAACGCAAGTCGGCCACCGAAAGGACGTCGGGTGAAACGGTAAATGATTTAGTGATTAACATATCACAGGTACCGTTCACCAAAAGGGAATTGAACTTACTTAATAAGGGTTTGGGCTTTTGCCCTAGTAACACCATTAATTGTATGGACTTGGACATTGAGCTATATAGATTCTTTAGACAATTGCGTCTTAAAGCTCACTTTTCTAAAATACCGTATAATGCTGTAAATTTAAATACTGTTAATGTTGATTGTTTGAAATTCTCAGATTTTGATTTAACTGCTAAGTCTAGCTTTATTCCGCCTACAAATTACCATCATATTGAAAGGTATATCACATTGGTAAATAAGGACATAGAAAAACTTAAATATAATATCAGAGTACATAAGGGGATACAAATGAAGTACAATTTAACAGTTGAGGAGAAACAATCCCTTAATAAAATTATAAATAACCCTGATATAATTATTAAAAAAGCGGATAAGGGCGGGGCAATTATAATCATGGATAAAATAAAATACATAGAAGAAATAAACAATCAATTAAGGGACACCGAGGTATATGAAAAGCTTGACAATAATCCATTAAAAACAATACAAAATGAATTGAAAGTTATTGTCCAAAATGCCCTAGATAAAGGTATCATTGACCAGAAACTAAGTCAATATTTGCTAAAGAAAGAATGTATCACTCCCCTGATATATATACTTCCTAAAATTCACAAGTCCCTCATTAATCCACCGGGACGCCCCATTGTGGCAAGCGTTGATTCAGTCTTGTCAAATATAGCCACTTTTCTAGATAAAATACTTAAACCAATAGTGTCCAAACTATCATCTTATTTGGAGGATTCTACTGAATTCCTCAACAGGCTTAACGAGATTAAATTGAATGGCCAAGAAAACCCGATTCTAGTCACCTTAGATGTTAAAAATCTATACACAAGTATTCCCCATGTAGGGGGTGTACAATCAGTGAAACAATACTTGGTTAAGGAAAAAATATATACAGGTTCACAAATTAATTTTATAATTGATTTATTGGCATTTGTATTGAACAACAATTATTTTCTATTTGGTGACATGTACTACCGGCAAAAGAGAGGCACCGCTATGGGTGCTAATATGGCGCCACCATACGCAGGCATATATATGGGCACATTTGAAGATGATTTCATCTATCCTAATGAATTGTTTAAACAGTATGCTTGCGTATGGTGGCGCTATATAGATGATGTATTTATGATATGGTTAGGCAATGAAGATACTCTTGATGTTTTTCTTAAACAAATTAATTCTAACCCGGCTAATATTGAATTCACAATGCAGTATGATAGAAAATGTATTGATTTTCTGGATGTGACTGTAGCAATAGAAGAAAATAAGTTTAAAACTGATCTTTTTGTTAAAAAAACTGACAAAAATACGTTTCTATCATATACAAGTTGTCATCCAGAAAACACAATTAAATCTCTACCGAAGTCACAATACATTCGTGTTAAACGAATAGTGAGCGATGAAGATGTATGTAATAGAAGGTTACTTGAAATGGGACAAAAATTTAAACAAAGGGGTTACCCGATAAAAATATTGGATGATGAATTAAAAAAGGTCAATCAAATCCCTCGTAATCAACTTTTACAAAAAACATTGAAAAACAAACAGATGGAGAGAATTCCATTTGTGAGTACATACAATGTCAATAGTAAGCAGATATCTGGTATTGTCAAAAAACATTGGCATATTTTAAAAAATAATTATCAGGATATAAAAGAATTTCAATCTTTTCCATTACTATCATACAAAAGACCTAAAAACTTAAAGGACTATTTAATCAAAACTGATATAGGTAGTAGTAAGACAAGGATGTCATTTTCAAAAAAGAAAGGCATTTTTCCCTGTTATAATTGTTCACATTGTAGTTGTGTGATTAAAGGCAGTGAGGTTGTCCACCCATACACGGGTAAAAAAATATAGGATTAATGGTTTGTTTACTTGTCAAACGGATCATGTCATATATTCTCTAAAATGTCCCTGTGGATTAATATACATAGGGGAAACTACCCAAAAAATGAAAGACAGACTCACACAACACAAATACACCATACGTAAGGCCATCTCAGATTTACCTGTATCTGCACACTTTAAAGAGAAAAACCATAATGTTAACCAGTTAAGGTTTCAAATCCTTCAACATGTTCCAATACAGAGAAGGGGACAGGATAGGGTTAAAAAACTACAGCAGAGAGAGGTTATTTGGATCAATAGACTAGAAAGTATGCACCCTAAAGGTTTAAATAAAGACTATAACCTGTTCTTGTTTCTATAATGAGTTGAATGTGATAACTTACTGTAAACTTTTTCTCTATGATTTAGATCAAGATTCACATAAAGAAAAGAGAACAACTTGAAAAAAGAGATGTGCTGAATAACATAATATAAAAATAGGTTGTTTGAAAAAACATAAGGTTTTTATTTCGAATGCTGTTGTTATGGTTTACATATAGTAAATAATATTTGAGTGTGTGCATTCCCCTGTTTAACATCCATCAGAGAAAAAACATATCTTGCAAGATTAGAATTTAGTGGTTAGTTTGATTACTGTTTTTAATATAATAAAGATTTTTTTTAAATAGCATTAATAAATGGTAATGAAAAATCACTAACATGAAAATATCTCACATAATTCACAGATAAGATAATGAACTGTTAAGGTCACTTTATATTTTCCTCATATTAACACTAAATATTTAATAATAAGAAGGTGTTTAAAGAATTACATATGTTGAAAATCACAAGGTTTTTTGTATAAGAAATGCATAGTTATGATTATGAAACAAAATCACTGTTTATTGATTATTTTTATTCTGTTGAAGGAATATGTATTATCACAATTGTAATTATTTACACCTGTGTTGTGTCACATGGACTGCCTATAAAAGGTGGAGTTGGATTATGTACTAATCACTTGGCTTGAGAAAGGGCAGAAGCCCGAAACGTCGCCTGTATTTCACTGCTTGTAATAAAAATGTTATAAAAAAAAAAAAAAAAAAAAAATGTTAGCAGGTCACTTTAATGGTGAGCATTTTACAAATGAACCTCGCTTTTCTGTACAGGTGATAGATGTTGCAAAGCTACCACCTGGGGGTGGGGATAAGTATAAAATTCTCAATAAAAAACAATTGTACTGGATATATAAATTAGATACTAAGTACCCAAAGGGTTTGAATCTAGAATCAGACCTTAGTTACTTTATTGAGTGTTAAATTGTATAATATGAACGCTATACATCTGTTACCAATATATTCATATTTGGTTTGGTTTTTACATGTATTTAGTTTTTTTGTTTCTGGTTTAATAATATGTTTTATTATTTCATGCACAGTGAGACCAATAGTATATTAGGCACATAAGATGTTAATTCTGAATTGTCAGGAGCGCCCTTTAATTTGATTGATTCTCAAGTATTTGAAATTGTGTCCAATATCGTCACTGTTCTATCTATGATTAAAGGGACATAATACTCATACGCTAAATCACTTGAAACTGATGCAGTATAACTGTAAAAAGCTGACAGGAAAATATCACCTGAGCATCTCTATGTAAAAAAGGAAGATATTTTACCTCACAATCTCATCAGCTCAGCAGAGTAAGTTATGTGTAAAAAGTTATACTTCACCTGCTCCCAGCTGCAGGTAAAAATGAAAAAAAAAATGAAAAAAAGAACAGCAGCCAATCAGCATCAGCAGTGCTGAGGTCATGAACTATTACTGTGATCTCATGAGATTTTACTTAACTCTCATGAGATTTCATAGTAAGCTTCCTTTACCTGATTGGTGAAATAATATGAGAGTTCACGAGGCTCATCCCCTAAGCTGTCCCAGGACAGACACACTAAAATGCTGCTTAGAAATCCTTTACAATGGGAGGTGGCTACTGAGGAACTTTTGAGGTAAAATATCTTTCTTTTTTTACATAGAGATGTTCTGGAGATATTTTCTAGTCAGCTTTTTACAGCTATGCTGCATCACTTTCAAGTGTTTAAACATTTGGGTATTATGGCTCTTTAAGCATCTGTACCAGCGCAAAATGCATCAAATGGTGTCCTCCCTATGCTGTGTATATGTGTGCTCTTTTCATTTGCATCTCAAATAAATAGGTTTTTATTTAGAGGATTGGTGAGTACTGCTGTATTTTGTCCTAAACAGCAAGGTATGCTTTTCAAAAGACATCAAGATAGGTTTTATGAAAGTCAACACTGTTAAATTAAATGATTACAAAAATAATGCAAAACCCATGTGCAGAGAACTTTTCTAATGGACTGTAATACCACACTTTACAAATTGTTTGTGCAGATTAAAGGAATATAACAGGGAAACATTTATTGTGCATGGGTACTAAATTTGGGGGCATTCAAACATCATGGATGCTTAGATAACTGGCAGGTAGTATGTATCATGCTAGTGATTACCTAGTTTGCATCATACAAACCACCACTGAGTAGGCATTGTGTTTGAATGTTGGTGCGTAGAGCTGCTGAAATGGTAATAACCTTTACTAGAAGCATTTTTTGATATATTGTAAGTATATAGTAAGTAAATAGTATGTCCCTTTAAGCGGTACAAATCTGCTGGAAAATTTTCTTATAGAGTATATACAAAATTGGCCTTAAAGGGACATTATACACTCATTTTTTATTTGCATAAATGTTTTGTAGATGATCTATTTATATAGCCCATAAAGTTTTTTTTAAAAATAAATGTATAGTTTTGCTTATTTTTAAATAACATTGCTCTGATTTTCAGACTCCTAACCAAGCCCCAAAGTTTTATGTGAATACGGTCAGCTACCTTCTCCAGCTTGCTGCTGTTTGTATAAAGGGTCTTTTCATATGCAAAAGAAGGGGGAGGGGGGAGTGACTTATTTCCCACTTGCAGTGGGCTTTCCAGCTGCCTTTTCAACAGAGCCAAACTGACAGCTTCTAAGTAAGTTTTTAAACAGTTTTATACTGGATTTTTATATCAGTATCTGTGCATCTTATTCTTTATAGTAGTGTCTATTACATGCAGTTATATGAAAATCTACCATCCTTTCCCTCTACCCCCCCCCCCCACACACACACACATACACACATACAAACTCCACACCAAACAATGAATTAATCAATATAATGATTTAAAATAAATTTATTTTTTGTGTCTTGACCCTATGTTTTATCATCAAGCCTACTCCTATAGTACTCCTAGGAGGCACTTGAAAGCTGTGTATAGATAGATAGATAGATAGATAGATAGATAGATAGATACTTATATATTGAAACTAGTGGTGCATGCATAATAGTCATTTAACCCTTTGTATACCACAATTACTGAAATCTAGATACTTTGGGGTCTATTTATGAAGGTGTGGACAGCCATGATCTGCTATAGCGTATTATGTCCGCTGCACATCAATAAATGCCAACAGCATACGCTGTCGGCATTTATCATTGCACCAGCAGTTCTTGTGAACTGCTGGTGTAATACCGCCCCCTGCAGATTCGTGGCCAATCGGCCCCTAGCAGGGGGTGTCAATCAATCCGATCATATTCGATAAGGCTGATTTAAGAGTTGGCGGACGAGTTAAGGAGCAGTGGTCTTAGGACAGCTGCTTCTTAACATCCGCTTCAGTCGGAACTGAAACAGAGAGGGTCGGAAACAGCATCCGCTGCTTCATAAATAGACCCCTTTGTATGAACTTTTTTTAAAATTACCCTTATTTACAAAACCTGTATTGGTCACATCTCCTTCAAGCTTTCAAAGTAGCACATTACTGCCCTGATCCAGAATATACGGGGAGTGGTTTATATCATTCAGCAAGATCTGCAATGAATTCATATTTACTATTCTTTCACAAAGGCAAACAGTTCTAACAAGCGCTTGCACTAAATCTGCAGAATTAACTCTTCTTGATATCTTCAAGTAGAAATTGTAGAATGTCTCTCTTCCTTAAAAACCGGTTCACTTTGAGGGATAGTTTCTTTACCCCACAGCTATAATCTAGTTTCCAATAAACTATTATACAGTACGGGGTATGCATCACCTTTTAAGTCTGTCATACTTTGCCTTGTGTTCCATATTTTCCATTCCTAGACTGATTCTATTTCATAATCTTCTAATTTGTGTCTAGCAAACTGGATATGTTTGCCTGTCAGGAGATCATTTTTCGGTTCCTAGCCAAAGGGTCAGTTGATTTATGGTGTGAATGCCTTTCATTTATTTTTACAGGAATTGTCACCCCCTGGTGTAACAAATTATTGTAGGATCATAGAACTTTTGCGTTCATACCCACAAGTTCCATTAATTTTCATTAAATTGCCTATCATGGGTTTCTTACTATTTTGCATATCTTTTTTTTTCTACATTCTTGCTTAAAAAATCTCCTACCTAATTAACAAATTGTTTTGTTTGGATTAACATGTGCTGTCTTTTCAGGACCTTTGGTCATTGTTGTTTTAGGTTTAAAAGTTGTCCCTTAAACCAGTAGGCTAATTTTGGTGGTCTGTTTTTGATTGTTATCAACTACTATTTCCCATGCACGCATCGAATAAAAGAGACCTTCTAGTTTTATGGTTTGATATACTTTAGTGTTAACACTTTTTGATTGTATTTTTTTAAGATTTTATGTAGCTTTTTTTGAAGCAGCTAGGCCAGACTTTGGATATTTCTCATACATATATTATTTAAGTTGATAAAATAACATTCTACTAACCTAATTTTTGGTTACCAGTTTGTCGCATGGCTGTTGTTCATACTGCTTTCTATATCATCTGCTGGGAATTATCTTGTCCTTATTTATTTTTTTATGTATAAGGAAAGTAAAATCTGACGGTGCATATAGATGGTGCCTTGGAGGAAACTTTAGGGGTATAATTTAATTGCTATGTACTTGTTTACTCGTTAGGGCCATTTCATAATGTTGTGTACATTGCCTATATGATTCAGATGTATATGTTTAGTATTTAGGGATTTTTTTATATACAGCATCTGTCAAACAGATCTTTTATTTGAAGCAATCATTTACTCACTTTATGACTTTATCTTCTAATGCACTATTTTGTTATCCAGATATATTTTGTTTGTTATTGCCCATGTCAAATCTGCTTAATAAACATAGGGCCAGACTACAATTGGATCACTAAATATAGCTTACGCGCTTCACAGACGGCATCAGAAATCCATGCAGCAAAGGGGGTAAGAAGAGCAGCGATGGGCAGCATTTTGAAATATATATGTATATGATTATATACATTTATATGTATGTGTTAATATGTTTATATACACATATTAACACATGAATATATATATAAATAGTCATATACATATATATATATATTTAAATAGTCATATACATATATATTTACATTGCGGTCTATGCGAACACAAAAAGTGCCGTTTTTTTCCTAACACCCCGCTCCCACCAACTTTAAAGCCCCAAAAATCCGTAGTGGAGTTGTTTTAATATAAAAAGTAATTTTTTTTGTAATTAATAACTACAATACCCTCTATTTTGAGGGCATTTGAGCCACGTTTAGATTATTAACCAGAGATCTAATCTCTGGTTAATTTTCTGAGTGCTAATTTCTACCTCAAGTTCTCAGTAGCAATAACCAGCCACTTATAACAGCTGGTTCATTATAGCGCTTCCGCGAAAGGGCAAATGTGCACGTTTGCGGGAGCGCAATAATTTAGCACTCCATTTGTAATCTAGCCTATATTATTTAAAAAGACAACTTAAGCAGAATTTTTGTAGATTATCACATATACTAATGCAAAGTAAACACCATGGGGGCCATTTATCAAGCTCCATATGGAGCTTGAAGGGCTGTGTTTCTGGTGAGCCTTCAGACTCGCCAGAAACACCAATTATGAAGTGGTGTCACTAGGGTTGGTGTCACCCGGTGCGGTAAGTTATGGTGTCACCCCCCAGAAAGCAGACACGCACAAACACAAAAACACAGGCAAACACACACATGCAAACACTCAGACACATTCAGACACACTTAAACTCAGATGCACATACAAACACTCGGAAACACAGTCAGACACACACAAAAACACTCAGACACACAGACACACAAAAACACTGACACACACAAAAACACTCTGACACACACAAAAACACTCTGACACACACAAAAAACACTCGGACACACACAAAAAACACTCGGACACACACAAAAACACTCAGACACACACACAAAAACACTCAGGCACACACACACACAAAAACACTCAGGCACACACACAAAAACACTCAGGCACACACACAGAAACACTCAGGCACAAACACAAAAACACTCAGACACACACACACAAAAGCACTCAGACACACACAAAAACAATCAGACACACACACACACAAAAACACTCAGACACACACACAAAACTACTCAGACACACACACATACAAAATATGTAAACTGCACTGCATTAATTATAAAGCTCATGCCTAGAGCTGCTCCCTGGCTCAGCAGCGCATCAAATGAAAGATAAACAGAGCACTCTAAAAATAAATCACTAAAGAAAATGTTTAGGCGCGCAAACTTTGAAAATTCTGCTCTTTGTTCCAAGTCCGTTAGTGCACAGCCCCGGGCCACATGCCTACTGCTTCTTATGGCCAAGCACCTCTGCACTCTGCCCACCCCCAGACTCCCGCCTGCCCTTCCCTCCTACCTCTTCAGTGTGCACTTAGTGTACCATAACCGTACCTGTCTGGTGGGCATCATACGTGGCTCCTTCACTTTAGAGACAGTGTCAGACAATCATGCGGTCAGGTGCCAGGCATCACCCTCATGATTTCCTGGTTCCCGTTTAGAGAGACAGCACAGCAGTGAGTGACTCCACTGCTCCACACTTCACTGAGCAGTGAGCACAGATAGGCAGGCAGGTTTAGGCTAGCAACGCAACTTCGCAAGCCCCACGGCATGCCCACAACATTCATAGTGAAATTGGGCAGGGGAGGAGCAAAGTACAAACAAGCAAAAGCAGCCGGGAAACCTATTTGTGGAAATTGCAGCGCTGGCTCAAGGGGCAAAAAAATTAAGTGTCTACAACTTCCCCAGTCGCACCAATGTTCACAAATGCTGACCCCTCTAATAAAAAAATCTAGGCATCTCTACATTGTATTTCTTTAAATATCAATAAAAAAAAATAAAAAAATTCTGGTGTTGTCACCCCCTGGAGGGTGTCACCTGGGTGTGGCCCGCACCCCCCGCACCCCCCTTAGAGACGCCACTGAGCGGTCTAAAGACAGCTGCTCCATAACCTGTCCACCTGCTCTGAGGAGGTAGGCAGAGATTGTGTGAAATCAACCCGATCGAATACGATCGGGTTGATTGACGACCCCTGTTAGCGGACGATTGGCTGCAAATCTGCAGGGGTCGACATTGCACCAGCCGTTCACAAGAGCTGCTGGTGCAATGCTGAATACGGAGAGTGCATTGCTCATGTAATTACAAGACATCTCTGTTGTGTTGCTAAAGGATAGCATATCAGAAAAATGTAAATATTTTAAACACAAATTAAAATCTTGCTGCAATTGTTTTCAAGAACTAAACTCAACCCACCATTTGCCTTATTTGTAGGAGGAGCCAATTTGGGCTTGTTACTACCGACAACAAAGCTAGACACAGTCATATTGTTAGTATAACGTACATTGTTTTGCATTTGTTAGCAGTTAAAGCCAATTAGAAACAGATATGTAGCAGAGTTTGACGTGAAAAGTCAGCCTCAGCAGGGTACATTTCTAGCTCTGGGCAATAAAAAATCCAGAATGGTCAGAGCTAAATTACAGAAAATGAAAGTATAATGTACAGATTTGTTTACTAAATATTTAAATTAAAATATCAAATAATGTACCTTTAAAAGATCCGTATAAAAATAGCATGATTCAAATGGTGGCTCAGATCACCTTATTCCAGCCCATCAGAATTTGATTGAGAAGTGGCTTGCCTGGCTTTTATGAGTTATTTCAAAGTCCATTTTAGTTTAGTAAACTATTTGGAAACCACGTTATCAAGTGGTTTAACAGTGGTTTCAAACCTTGTTTTCTTTATGCATTGTATAAATGCAATGATCTATCAGAAAACATCTTTTAAGGAAATGTACTCATGATTTTTGGACCTTTGCATTTCAACAGCCTGGGGGGCTGATTTATCAATGTCTGTCCGACATGATACGCTATTGCGTATCATGTCTGACAGACGTCGCTGAATGGCGACAGCATACGCTGTCGGCATTTAACATTGCACAAGCAGTTCTGAATGGTGAACTGCTTGTGCAATGTTGCCCCCTGCAGATTGGCGGGCAATCCGCCGCTAGCAGGGGGTGTAAATCAACCCGATCGTATAGGATCGGACGAATTGATGTTCGCAGCCTCAGAGGTGGTGGACCAGTTATGGAGCAGCGGTCTTAAGACCACTGCTTCATAACTGATGTTTCCGGCAAGCCTGATGTCACACTGAATTGTCACACTGAATATCTTGAGCAGCTTTATTCAGAGTACAAGTTTTAATATTTGAAAAACATTGTAAAAAACCTGTTTCATGCAGTTTTTTGTGTGCGTTGAAAAGGACAGTAAAGTCAAAATCAAACTTTCATGATTCAGATAGGGTATGCAATTTTTAACAACTTTCCAATTCACTTTTATCATCAAATTTGCTTTGCTCTCTTGGTATTCTTTGTTGAAAGCTAAACCTAGGTAGGCTCATATGTTAATTTCTAAGCCGATGACCTGCCTATTATCTCAGTGCATTTTGACAGTTTTTGAAAGTTAGACAGCGCTAGTTCATGTGCGTCATATAGATAACATTGTACTTACTCCTGTGGAATCATGCCCACCCAGCATTTGATAAGTCAGCCCCTACATGTTTAATAATAAAAAGTACATTATGTGAAGAGCATATGAATGTAAAATATGCATAACACCCATCAGGGTTCGCAATTTAGGACTAACAAGGTTGGATTACTGAAATGTTAAATATAAAATATTAAAAAAATTATAAAAAGCCGTACAATATTATTATAAATACTGTAAAATATTAAAATATATTTAAAGGATTATTTTGTAATATTTTCAGTATGTTTAATTATTTTCAATATTTTATATCAATTCTTTTTAATAAAATAAAGGTAAATTTGTTTTGTTTTTTAAAAAGTACACTGCAGCATGTAACTAAATCATTGGGAACACACTAAAGAGGAGAAATGTTTAAAATACAACATCCCTTTAAAGCAATCTTTGATGAATCAATGGTAAAGAAAAACATCATCACAAACTGATTCACTTAAACTGTTTATAAGATAAATATCACTGCCTCCTATTTATTAGTGAGCATATATTTTCAAAAAATGATGTATGCAGCATGTATATTTGTTTAGATGGTTTAAACATTTAAAGCAAACAAGCTGTTTGTTCAGATATGAGCTGAGATTGTGTAAATCTTCCTTCAGGTAGCTTTGCCCAATAAGAAGTTTGTAAAAAAAGTTTTCAAGAGGTTGGATGTGTTGAGAACTATACAAGGTTTTTTTAAGGGTCCTTAAAAGGGATATTAAACAGTGGCACTGTATTTAAAACAAATTTGTTAAATCAAAGTAAACATAAAAAGTAACAGACAGTGTAAAAAACAGCAAACAATTGACTTGTTTTCTTGCAAAATGAGCACTTAGAATTTCTCATTTAAGTTGCATTCTGTCTCCACTGAGCACAACAAAACAGACTAACTGTCTCTTTAGCACTATCGGAATAGTAAACCAGCTCAAGTTACTCTAGAAGTTCTATGACATCAGGCTAGATTAGCTTTCCTATAGAGACCCAAGCCCCTTTGTAGGGCTGTGACAGGAAGAAATAGACCCTGCCCAAATGAAGTTAATCATAAGAAATAAAAGGTAAAATAGTTTAAAAATGAGTATAACCCACTGTTCAGTGATTTTTTTTATCATAACAATGAAACTGATGGTTTAACATCCCTTTAAAACCTCTAGTTAACCCTGTTGGACTAAAATAGGGGTCAACTAGAAAATCCATCATATTGTCTTAAATCACAAAAAAGTTATAGGGGCTCAAAGATATGAGATCTCAGGTGTTAGAAAAAAAAGGCACGCAAAGGGCTTTAACATATGGGGGCCGATATAACAGTTTCTGCTCGAGCCATCAGGCTTGCTGGAAACATAAGTTAAGAAGCAGCGCCTCTGAGGCGGTGGACTGCAATCAGCTTGATCAGAAACGATCAGGATGATTGACATTTGCAGGAGCGGCATTGCACAAGCACTAGAAATACTTGTGCAATGTTAAATGCCAACAGCTTATGCTGTCTTCATTTAGCGATGTTGGACGGACATGATCCGCTACAGAGGATCATGTCCGCCCGCAATTTAATAAATCGGCCCCATAGACTTTTATACATGTCTGTATCAAAGAATTGTGTGACCAAGTCTAAAGTCCAGTGAGTGCTTAGAGGCTGGTGAGAGTCCATCTTCATCTGTGCCTTGACACATAGATACATATGTACACATATATAGACACACACATATATATATATATATATATATATATATATATATATATATATATATATATATATATATATATATATATATAAGTGCATTGAAGCCCTTTGCCGTTAAGTAGATGAAAACATGAAAAAATATATTTATGCAATATTCATATTTAAGAACGTTTTTAACTATGTATGTACTGTAAATATTTAACATTCCAATTTTCTGCACATAGCATTCAATATTGTAAGTTTGGCTTTTTGCACTCGTAGGGTTAGCGCGCGAGCAAAAACAGTTTCAAATTGACGAGCGCAAAAAGCTTACTTCTACCACAGTTAATGCTTGAGTGGAAGCATTAAATAACGCTACCATAGTAATCTGGCCCTTTCTATTTTGATGAACGCACAGTCTATTTTGTGTAAACACGCTTTAAAGACAGACTCCCCACAAGCTGCCTATATCACAGCTTAGTGTCGATGTCGGCAGACGTTTGCTGACGTTGCGATCCCCATTATACACAGTGCCACTAGTCAACACAGTGAGGTTCAGCCCACATTTTTTGGACAACGTAATGCGAGTCTTTCAAACCCAAAAAGGCAATTTTTCATCAGTCTATCAATGTTTTGAATATCAGGGCCTGAGTGAGAAGTTAAAGGGACATAATACTCATTTGCTAAATCACTTGAAACTGATGCAGTATAACTGTAAAAAGCTGACAGGAAAATATCACCTGAGCATCTCTATGTAAAAAAGGAAGATATTTTACCTCACAATTTCCTCAGCTCAGCAGAGTAAGTTCTGTGTAAAAAGTTGTACTTAGCTGCTTCCAGCTGCAGGTAAACAAATTAAAAAAAATGAAGAAATGAACAGCAGCCAATCAGCATCAGCAGTGCTGAGGTCATGAACTCTTACTGTGATCTCATGAGATTTGACTTAACTCTCATGAGATTTCATAGTAAGCTTCCTTTACCTGATTGGTGAAATAATATGAGAGTGCACGATGCTAGTCCCTTCAGATGTCCCAGGACAAACACACTAAAATGCTGCTTAGAAATCCTTTACAATGGGAGGTGGCTACTGAGGAACTTTTGAGGTAAAATATCTTTCTTTTTTACATAGAGATGTTCAGGTGATATTTTCTAAACAGCTTTTTACAGCTATGCTGCATCACTTTCAAGTGTTTAAACATTTGGGTATTATGGCCCTTTAAACTCAGGAATTAACATTATTTTTGTATATTAAAAAGAGTGGCACTGTTCATTTTGCTTGAGAAAACTAACATGCTTGTGTGTAGCACAGTTATTGCTATCACAAAATAAATGAATGCACCACAATGGAACAAATTGAAGTTATAACTCTCCTTATGACTAATGTTATTATTCAGTCAAATGGCACTGCAGCTTCAAACCTTGGCCCTCAAATATCGGCTGCACTTTTACGGATGAACACAACCCTTCATTTTCACAAACGTTGTACTCCACGCAAATTAGCCAAGGTCCTGGAGGGCAGGCTGACAAAAGGGTTACTGGGATACTATGTATCTAATTAATTGAAAAATGCTCAAATTGCTTTTACAGTTGTTATTAAGGAGCAGAATCCATGTTGCCATTGCTCAACCATAATTAGAGCCCACGGGAATTAAATATTTAGCATTAGTAATGTAACTGCTCGTAGGACACCAAATTCTATTTTCGTAATGAAAGCGCTGCAGTGTGAGTGCAAGTGGTTGAACCGACAGCTGTGACAAGTAGACAGGCCTGGGGTATATCAAAAAGACACCCTATTGGACAGATAGTCTTACCACATTACTGGTTTGTAAAAAGATCTGCAAGTCTTATTCCCAGTGGGCACACATTACCTCAACTATTTAGTTTTCTAATTGCAAACAGGATGAAGCGTTTGGTAACACACTGGTCGTAAGTGCTGCAAATGTTTAGGGATTTTTTTTTTTATCTTTACCCTCCCCACTTGTCCTTTAGTTATTCATACCATTGTCAGCTGAGAAAAAAAAGAACAAAGAATAAATACTTTTGTAAAAGGTTACAGATATTTGCTACAGTTAACTTTTAACTTTCATTATTTTTGTGATTTAAATTTTCAATATTCATCAACATGAAACACATATTAAATAGGAGTTGAGGCTAATATTGAATTTCATTTTAGCTGCAGTAGGAAATAATAGGTGTTGGCAGATATGTTTCCAGTGGTGGGAAAAAATAAAAAAATATATAGAAAATCCAAGAACAAAATATCAGTGGCAACAGCAGGAGAGAGTTGCATGTTACATGCACAGGCTTCATGTCAGTTTAAAATTAGTGACTTATTGTCATTAAAAAGTCACTCAAGTGCTTGCTTATGCTTGAATACAAAAAGTAGAATGTCAAGGGAGGGTATTTGTCTTCTCCTGCCCCCCAGATGCCAATGGGTTAATTTATTAGAGCATTTTCTTATTGCACTGTTCCCTGCCTATACCGATGGGCCAGTCAACACATTAGATTTGCATAATCAACAAATGCAAGATAACAAGACAATGTAATAGCACTTAATCTGAACTTCAAATGAGTAGTAGATTTTTTTATAACAAATTTCAAAGTTATGTATATTTCCACTCCCCTTGTACCATGTGATAGCAATCAGCCAATCACAAATGCATATACGTATAGTCTGTGAATTCTTGCACATGCTCAGTAGGATCTGGTGACTCAAAAAGTGTAAATATAAAAGACTGTGCACATTTTTTTTAATGGAAGTAAATTGAAAATTTGTTTAAAATTACATGCTGTATCTGAATCATGAAAATTTAATTTAACCTGAGTGTCCCTTTAACCCTGCAAAGTCTCTGAATTGGCAATACACTACAACTACAAGTTGTAAATAGCTGATGATTGGGGAATATGTGCACATCCACCCCTGATTGTCTCCTAGTCTATGTTCAGCTCTGGAGACCAGTAGTGGACTGCCAATCTGGAGCTGCCTTTAACTATGGGTTTAATCCTTTTATGGCAAGCAATATTGCAACAAGAAAATGCTATAATACATTAGAGCAGTTAATTATTACAGCTTTAAGTCACTTTCACTAATAATTTAAAGACCTCTCCAGTGAGTCTAACGTCTCCATTATAAATGCTATCTTATAGAATTAATTCACTAAGACTTGCGGATGCTCTCCAAATCTGCAATAAAATATTTTTGTAGGATTAATAAAGAAATTTTAAAGGATTGTCTCACTGGTGAGTTCTTTTGCATTTAAGTCAATATTGTGTTTCCTATATTCTCACAAAGCAATATACAAGGTCTGTCCAAACTTTACAGACCAATAAAAAGGATGAGAAATAGCTGTCCTTTTAGTCATGTGTCTTTAATCATCATTAGAGTCTCAGAGTTTACGTATAAACGCTCAGTGATGCAACATAAAACAGGATAATGGCTGAGATGACTGGGGGGATTTGAAGTTCTGAAATATCTATGGAATATCTAGAGAAGGTTTAAAGTAACGCCTTGACAAAACAAAAACATAGTCTTGTTCTGAAAGCTGTTTTCATTCTATACAAGGCATGTGGAGACATTAACAGCCGCCTGTTACAACTGCTCAGCTTGTCAAGGGATATTAGGTTACCCTCTAATAAGGAGTAATAAAGGAGACTTGACAATATTCACCTCCTTGCAAGGAAAACCAGATTTAAAATGAAGATAGGAGCAAGTGGTTTCACTTAGAGGGAAATTAATGCATAGGCCACGGAGTGTCACTATGGTTTAACATCGACCACTCAAATCTATTGAAAAACAAAATTCAGTTTCCCTTCTTTTTTTTTTTCCCATCATTGTATTTTGTGGAGTTCACTTGTAGCTATCAATTTTATTAAAGAGAAAAGTCAAATTATGGTTTAGGGGCCCATTAAAAATCAGTGGTGATCGTGAATTGTGTCACTTGTTAATGACATCTGAGTCATGCTGCAAATAAAAGTCAATATTCCAAGGGGCTATTAGCATCTTGGTTAAATTAACTTTTTCTTCTAAACACCTAATAAAAACAGTGTCAAGTTGATACTGATCCGATGTATTTATACATTAAAGACCGCATTGGTTAATCCTATGGCCTTTTTACCTTGTGCCCTGTTGGACCATTATTGCAGCATCACTGCGTATCACGCTAAAATATCTAACCTTGTGAACTTTTTCCTTTTTGTTTTTTTGATTATCTAAAGCATATTTCGAGAGGTTCAGCTCTCCTGAAGTCTCTTAGTGGAAACAGATGTGTAGAAGCTGATTTCGGACTTTGGTGTATTTTGATGATCAAAAGAATGGCTTTTGAAAAATGGCGGCCTACATTAACCCTTTATAAGCAGGACAACTCAAACAATTAGAACAATCAGGTTTGAAAAGCAGAACAATTCCTGAAATCATCTGTATTTATGCAAAATCAAAGGTAACTGAATTTATTAAATTAAATTGGATTTTATTTTGATCAATTAAACAAATATGGCAAGTCTTCTTTGGTTTAACTACTATTATTTTTTAAATGAAAACATACAGGCACATTTTTCTTTTATTTTTGCACTTTGTATGCTTCTGAAGTTTTTTACTGATTTTCTTGAATTACTTTTGAGATAAATAATACATTATTTTGTTCCTTTTTTGTAGCCACTGTTCAGTATAATCTATCTATCTATCTATCTATCTATCTATCTATCTATCTATCTATCTATCTATCTATCTATCTATCTATCTATCTATCTATCTATCTATCTATCTATCTATCATCTATCTATCTATCTATCTATCTATCTATCTATATCTTCTATCTATCTATATCTATCTATCTATCCATCTATCTATCTATCTATCTATCTATCTATCTATCTATCTATCTATCACCTATCTCTCTCTATATCAGTCTGAATCCATCTATTTATCTATCTATCTTTCTGTCTATCAGTCTATCTGTATCTAACTATTTATCTATCTATCTATCTATCTATCTATCTATCTATCTGTATGTCTGTTTGTCTGTAAATCGATCATCTATCTATCGATCATCTATCATTTTATCTATGTATTGATGATCTATCATCTATCTATCTATCTATCTATCTGATTCAAAACAACAATAAGAAGGGATGAGTCCATAAAGCCAGTCAGCATAAGTTTATTTATAATAAAAAATACAATTCAGCAGTGAACTAACTCTGATTTGACACGTTTCGGTTTATCTATGTATCTAACTATCTACTAATCATCTATCTATGTATATATCTATCTACCGATCATCTATCTATCTATCTATCTATCTATCTATCTATCTATCTATCTATCATCTACCTGTTTATCTATCAATCATCTATCAGTTTATCTATCTCTATTGATTATCTATCTATTGATCATCTATCTATCTATCTATCTATCTATCTATCTATCTATCTATCTATCTATCATCTATCTTTGTATCTATCAATCATCTATCAGTTTATCTCTATTGATTAGCTAGCTATCTATCTATCATCTATCTATCTATCATCTATCTATCTATCTATCTATCTATCTATCTATCTATTGATCAATCTATCACCTATCTATTATATCTATTGATAATTTATCTGCTTATCTATCTCTATTGATTATCCATCTATATTTCTAACTATAGATCATATATTTGTTTATCTATTTATCTATGTTTCTATCTATCTATCTATCTATCTATCTATCTATCTATCTATCTATCTATCTATCTATCGATCATCTATCTATCTATTATCTATCTATTTATCTATCTATTAGTCAGTTATCTATCTAGCTATTGATTATCTATCTATTTATCTATCTATCGGTCATCTGTCTATCTATACAGGGAGTGCAGAATTATTAGGCAAATGAGTATTTTGACCACATCATCCTCTTTATGCATGTTGTCTTACTCCAAGCTGTATAGGCGTGAAAGCCTACAACCAATTAAGCATATTAGGTGATGTGAATCTCTGTAATGAGAAGGGGTGTGGTCTAATGACATCAACACCCTATATCAGGTGTGCATAATTATTAGGCAACTTCCTTTCCTTTGGCAAAATGGGTCAAAAGAAGGACTTGACAGGCTCAGAAAAGTAAAAAATAGTGAGATATCTTGCAGAGGGATGCAGCACTCTTAAAATTGCAAAGCTTCTGAAGCGTGATCATCAAACAATCAAGCGTTTCATTCAAAATAGTCAACAGGGTCGCAAGAAGCGTGTGGAAAAACCAAGGCGCAAAATAACTGCCCATGAACTGAGAAAAGTCAAGCGTGCAGCTGCCAAGATGCCACTTGCCACCAGTTTGGCCATATTTCAGAGCTGCAACATCACTGGAGTGCCCAAAAGCACAAGGTGTGCAATACTCAGAGACATGGCCAAGGTAAGAAAGGCTGAAAGACGACCACCACTGAACAAGACACACAAGCTGAAACGTCAAGACTGGGCCAAGAAATATCTCAAGACTGATTTTTCTAAGGTTTTATGGACTGATGAAATGAGAGTGACTCTTGATGGGCCAGATGGATGGGCCTGTGGCTGGATTGGTAAAGGGCAGAGAGCTCCAGTCCGACTCAGACGCCAGCAAGGTGGAGGTGGAGTACTGGTTTGGGCTGGTATCATCAAAGATGAGCTTGTGGGGCCTTTTCGGGTTGAGGATGGAGTCAAGCTCAACTCCCAGTCCTACTGCCAGTTTCTGGAAGACACCTTCTTCAAGCAGTGGTACAGGAAGAAGTCTGCATCCTTCAAGAAAAACATGATTTTCATGCAGGACAATGCTCCATCACACGCGTCCAAGTACTCCACAGCGTGGCTGGCAAGAAAGGGTATAAAAGAAGAAAATCTAATGACATGGCCTCCTTGTTCACCTGATCTGAACCCCATTGAGAACCTGTGGTCCATCATCAAATGTGAGATTTACAAGGAGGGAAAACAGTACACCTCTCTGAACAGTGTCTGGGAGGCTGTGGTTGCTGCTGCACGCAATGTTGATGGTGAACAGATCAAAACACTGACAGAATCCATGGATGGCAGGCTTTTGAGTGTCCCTGCAAAGAAAGGTGACTATATTGGTCACTGATTTGTTTCTGTTTTGTTTTTGAATGTCAGAAATGTATATTTGTGAATGTTGAGATGTTATATTGGTTTCACTGGTAAAAATAAATAATTGAAATGGGTATATATTTGTTTTTTGTTAAGTTGCCTAATAATTATGCACAGTAATAGTCACCTGCACACACAGATATCCCCCTAAAATAGCTATAACTAAAAACAAACTAAAAACTACTTCCAAAACTATTCAGCTTTGATATTAATGAGTTTTTTGGGTTCATTGAGAACATGGTTGTTGTTCAATAATAAAATTAATCCTCAAAAATACAACTTGCCTAATAATTCTGCACTCCCTGTATATCTATTGATTGTCTATCTGTTTTTCTATCTCTATTGATTATCCATCATCTTTTAACCATATGTCTATCTATCTATTTATCATCTTTCTGATTATCCATATCTATTGATTATCTATCTATCTATCTATCTATCATCTATCAATTTATCTATATTGAGATCATATGAAGTTGTGCATCAAAATGACAGCATGTCTTTTGCAAAACAAATATATACTATTGTAATATCCTATATAAAATGCTACTAGATAGAGAATTGCAAATATACTTCATGAAAAACAACTTATGAACTTCAGAAACTCGATAAATTATGATCTTATCTTTAAAAAAAAAAAAAAATGTTATCCTCTTTGATCCCGCTCTGCTCAAATCAATATTTTATATGCCCATAACTATGACCCTACAGTATTATCAATGAGTTAAACTCAGGCATTCCTAAATCCTGTCATTCTTATGATTGTGAGTAATCAGTGCACTTGCCTTTCAAGTATAGACTGAAATAGTTTTCATCACAAGCATTTAGCTGGCCTCAGGGATTGTCCTGTCAACATATCTTTCTGCTAATTTGCTGGGAAAGGAAAAACAGAATCTTGTATTTTTTTGGTTAAATAATTACATTCCCAATGAAAGTTCAGGCCAATCATCTCTCTAAGCTTTATGTAACTGCTCTGACCCCAGAGGGGCTGGCAAGGATCTTAAAATTGTAAAGAGAAAGATTTCAGCGAGCTCCCCTCTCTGATCATGAGGACAGTGCAATAACTTGAAAGAGAGGATATTTTAGATGTTTTACCTTTTTTTGTTCTTTATAAAAACTTTTTTGCTTGTGAGATGTGTTTCTGTCTATCATGAAAGCAATCTAAATTAGACATGTGCAATGCTAAAAAATTAGTTTTATTTAGTTTTCATTAGTTAAATAATTTTGTTTCAGCAAATTAGTTTAGTTAAGTTTATTGCATCCATTCTTTATTCTTATGCATTATTCTATTCTGAGGTTTAGAATAGAATAATGCATTTGAATAAAGAATGGATCTTAAAAAACAAAAGGATCCAAAAAACGATTTAACTTATCATAACTAATATGCTGGTGATTGCCAAAATAAAATTATCTAAAACCACCACCACCGTCCCCCCACATCGCCAACACTAACTAAACCTTATAAACCCTAAACCGCCATTCCAAACATCGCCAACACTAACTAAAACACTAAATAAACATATTAACCCCTATACTGCCATTCCCAAACATCGCCAACACTAACTAAACCTGTTAATCCCTAAACCGCAGTTCTCCGACATCGCTGACACTAACTAAACCTATTAACCGCTAAACCGCAGTTTCCCGACATTGCCGAAACTAACTAAACTTATTAATGCCTAAACCGCCGTTCCCAAACATCGCCAACACTAACTAAACCTATTAACCCCTAAACCACAGTTCCCCTGACATCGCCGACACTAACTGAAACACTAAATAAACCTATTAACCCCTAAAACCGCCATTCCCAAACATCTCCAACACTAACTAAACCAATTAACCTCTAAACCGCCGTTCCCAAATATCGCCAACACTAACTAAACCTATTAACCCCTAAACCGCCTGACCCCACATCGCAACAACCTAAATTAAACTATTAACTCCTAAACCTAACACCCCCTAACTTTAACATAATATAGACCTAAAAAAACTAAAAACTAAAAAAAAAATCTACCCATTGCACTGAAAAGGGCATTTGTATGGGCATTGCCCCTAAAAGGGCATTCAGCTCTTTTTCGGCCCATTAAAATAAAGAAAGCCCTAATCTAACAAAAAAAAAACATTAGTTTTAGAGTTAGTTAGTAAATAGTTATATTGTAGCTAGCTTAAGTTTTATTTTTATTTCACAGGTAAGTTTGTATTTATTTTTAAATAGGTAGTTATTTAATAATTGTAACTTTAATTTAGGTCTATTTTAATTATGTTAAAGTTAGGAGGTGCTAGGTTTAGGGGTTAATAGTTTAATTTAGGTTTTTGCGATGTGGGGTCCGGCGGTTTCGGGGTTAATAGGTTTAGTTAGTGTTGGTGATGTTTGGGAATGGCAGTTTAGGGGTTAATAGGTTTAGTTAGTGTTGGCGATGTTTGGGAATGGTGGTATAGGGGTTAATAGGTTTATTTAGTGTTTCAGTTAGTGTCGGCGATGTCGTAGGAACTGCAGTTTAGGGGTTAATATGTTTAGTTAGTGTTGCCTATGTTTGAAAACGATGGTTTAAGGGTTAATAGGTTTAGTTAGTGTTGGCAATGTCGGGAAACTGCGGTTTAGGGGTTAATAGGTTTAGTTAGTGAAAACAATGTCAGGGAACTTAGTTATGGTGCCGATTTGGAAATTCAGATGCATTCGAATCTCCGAATCGGCCAAAATTTGGTTGAAAACTAAATTCGGCCGAAACAAATTGCACATGTCTAATCTAAATGTAATTCTTATCAACCAGTTAGCAATCAGTCCTTAAAGGGACATAAAACAAGTTGGGATAGAGACAAAATATAATAATATGTACTTTAATTACCTGCACTGCAAATTTATACTGTCTCACCATTAACCCTTTCCTTTTAGTTTCTGAATTGTAAAGCTCTAACTTCCTCCACACATTTCCTTCTATGTCTGCTTCTATATCTATATTGTTTTGGCAGAATGCAAAAGTGCATTATCTGCTGGAGCATGCCTAGAAGCTGTGAACTCAGTTTAAATACAATGCCTGTGTCTAAACACTGATAAGTGGGGTAGAATTGGCTGCTCCAGGCAGCTTAGCTATGTAATTTATTTAGCTTATTTTAAAAAAATTATTTTAAAATACTGTTGCCAGCAGTTTTGAAACTATTTTTTTATGCAAACTATTTTTAATTAATTAGCCCTTTTAGGATATGCACAGATCTTGACCTGTTTTATGTCCCTTTAAGGCCCAGTTGCACTTCCTGTTTACTTTAAATTAAAATAGATAATTTTAACAATTTTTAATACTTAAAGGGACACTGAACCCAATTTTTTTCTTTCATGATTCAGATAGAGCATGAAATTTTAAGCAACTTTCTAATTTACTCCTATTATCAATTTTTTTCCGTTCGCTTGCCATCTTTATTTTAAAAGCAGGAATGTAAATCTTAGCAGCAAGCCCATTTTAGGTTCAGCACCACGGATAGCGCTTGCTTATTTGATGCTTTTATTTGCCCTCCAATAAGCAAGCATAACCCAGGTTCTCAACCAAAAATGGGCCGGCTCCTATGCATCATATTCCTGCTTTTTAAATAAAGATAGCAAGAGAACGAAGAAAATTTGATAATAGGAGTAAATTAGAAAGTTGCTTAAAATTGCATGCTCTGTCTGAATTATGAAAGAAAATTTTTGGGTTTAGTGTCCCTTTAAAGGAAAAATATTTTAAGGTTTCAGAACATTTACCAGTCCATTCCACAGTCAAAGGAATGCAAGCAACAAGCAAAAAAAGTATTCTAGCATTATAATTTTATATTACATTATCATTGCTATTATTATTTTTTATTATTATTTTTTATTATTACTATTATTTTTTATTTTAAAAAATCACTTTTTTCTGAAATAAAGAGCATTAAAATTTATGAGGTAGATTCACATACTCTTCAACCTTTCCAGCCTCACTGGTTCCAGTAATATTGCATGGACTTAATTTATTACAGATCCCACAACTCTTCTTTAGCCCATGGAAGTTATAGAAATGAATGAGACTGGAGAGGTTAGAATGGCGGGAGAGGTTATTAGTGAATCTACAGCACACTGTTCATCTTAGATATGAGAGGTCTAATTATTTTAAAATATGTACAATTCAGTTTAATAGTCAATATTTTATGTATTGCTTGATTATCTAGATTTGATGACTATTGCCTACTACTTGGCTGTGAACTTTTGTGATGATTCTGCCTAATGTCCTGAATGCTCCTGACCAATGGCTGCCGGACCACAACCCTGCATGTCTGCTTGATTTGAGCCTGACACTTGGCTATCCCTGACTAGTAGACTACATCTCTAGTTCATAATTTGGCCTGATCTAGCTGCCAGTACTTGTCTCTTCTGATCTCCCTTCTGTCTCCTGCATTATAGTTATTTATCAAGGGTCAAGTCGGGCGGGAATGCATGGGAATAGAGTTCCTGCACTATTTTTGCAGGAGGAACTAAGTTCCCTCTGGACAGAGAACAGAAAGTTTCAGTAAACACTGCTGCTGCTGGTAAGAGGAGCTGGAGCACAGTCTGGTTAGAGGGATAGTGAGATCCTCTAGTAAAGGACAGTAACACTTCCTACAATACACTAAATGCAAGGCTGTCAGCGGTCATGCAGTGTGATTACCCTGCACTGTGTGGAACACATTGTGTTTATATTTCTGTGTGGCTTGCTCTGGGGTTATTTAGCGCCCCTCAGAAGACCTAGGACTATTGCACCTATAGTGAGTAACAGAGGAGGATTCTCAGACCCAAAGGCAACCATTCAACCCTTTATTGCATTTAATATGCTTTCATTAACCAAAGTGTACAGATTATATACATACGAATGCAGTGTGTGTGTGTGTGTGTTTGTATACATTAATTGTGAGGGGGTGGTAGTCTTGGTGAGTTCCCACACTTTTTTTTGTAGGACGTGAGCCCTGTTATTTATCCTTACAGAGCATTTTCACCCGGGCCTATCACTGGTCCTATCTTCTGCCACCCAGCTTGTTGCTGAGTTCTGCTGTTTGCTACTGTCCAATTTAAAGGGAAAGTAAACACCTTGTAATTACACAAAATTTCCCCCTGCATGTGAGTGAGTTTGAAGAGATTTTGTATGCATTAATTTCTGCAAAATGTTTTTCAATCGTAAAACTACCCTACCACCAGACTTATTTGAAGAAGCCAATCAACACTTGTTATTGAAGTAGTCAAGGCTAGCCACTATGTTTTGTTAGCAAATATAAACATTGTCTTGCATTTCCTGAACAGATCATCTCTGCTGAAGTCAATTCCAGACAGATATGTGGCAGGGTTAAACTTTTAAAGCCTGTCATGTATTCATGCAGTTGTCAGAAATGGATAACTTCATTTGTTGACTTAAATTACATGAAAAGGGGAAGAATAACAATAAAAGTTGTTTCATTACACAAAATTAAACATTTTATAATAAAATCTCACAATGTTTACTGTCCCTTTAAAAGACCAGTAAACACAGTAGCTTTGCATAATCAACAAATGCAAGATAACAAGACAATGCAATAGCACTTGGTCTGAACTTCAAATGAGTAGTAGATTTTTTTCTAACAGTTTTAAAAGTTATCTCTATTTCCACTCCCATTGTACCATGTGACAGCCTTCAGCCAATAACATATGCATATGCTTACCTTGTGACAGCCATCAGCCAATCACAAATGCATATACGTTTATTCTGTGAATTCTTGACCATGCTCAGTAGGAACTGGTGACTCAAAAGGTTTTAATATAAAAAGACTGTGCGCATTTTGTTAAAAGAAGTAAATTGGAAAGTTGTTTAACCCCTTAATGACCAAGGTGCCAGGAACGTCCTACAAAAAATCACCCTTAACGACCAAGGACGTTCCTGGCACGTCCTCTGGGGTTTGAAGCTCTGGAAGCGATCCTGATTGCTTCCAGCTGCTTCAAGGGTATTGCAGTGATGCCTTGATATTCAGGCATCACTGCAATATCCATTTTAGAGGCATGGAAGAAAGAGTAATATCACCAGCGCCAAAAATGCCACCACACAAGCTCCTAGTTGCAAGATCTCTCAACCAGATCTCAAATGTGAATCAGAAAATAGCTATATAGGAGCACTTGAAAACCCTCCAGTGGGGTTCCTAGCTGAAGGTGGGGTCAAAGGGATAACCAATAACAACTAAGGATTCCCAGTCAAATAGTATATATTTTATACAATTTTATTATGGGATTTTTTAGCCGTCTGTAAGATATTTGTAAATTCATGTTTAGGACTTTTAGGATATTTCTGTTAGGATAATAATTGCATACAAACTGTTTATTTATCCGTATACTATATGGCTAGGATCTAGAATAAATACTCTTTATATACCATACACTCTTATTTATTACTTAGTTGTTATTCGCAATATCCATTTTACCCCACCAATGCAGAGAGAGCCACTCTGTGGTCCTCCCTGCATCGGCCATCAATGGGGCTGATCGTTGGTGGTGGGAGATGCAGTTGGGAGGCGGGTGGGCGGCCCTTCAATGGTCACATCCATGTTTGATGTTGGTGACCGCATCCGCATGTGACGGGGTTGCGGCGGGGAGGCGGGACCGCATGTGTGCGGGCACGCCACATTTAACTGGCAGATTTAACCGGCAATCAGTTTAATTCTATTGAAAGGAGGGAGTGGGAGAGTGGGATCAAATATCCTGGGGAAGGGATCTGGGAGTGGGAGGGTGGGTAGTGTATTGAGGGGGGGGGGGGCAGCTACACTACAGAAAATATAATTATTTACGTTTAAAAATAAAAAATACAATTTTTGGGGGCAAATTGGGTACTAGCAGACAGCTGCCAGTACCCAAGACAGCGGCAAATGGGTAGAGGGGGGAGGGTTAGAGAGCTGTATGGGGGGATCAGGGAGGTTGGGGTCTAAGGAGGGATTCTACACAGAAGAATACTTCTTTTTTTTTTAATAAAAAAAAGAAAAAAAAACTTTTATTTTAGTACTGGCAGACTTTCTGCCAGTACTTTAGATGGCGGGGACACCTGTTGGGTGGGGGAGGGAAGAGAGCTGTTTGGGAGGGATCAGGGGGTGGGATGTGTCAGGTGGGAGGCTGATCTCTACACTAAAGCTAAAACTAACCATGCAAGCTCCCTACAAGCTACCTAATTAACCCCTTCACTGCTGGGCATAATTCACATGTGGTACGCAGCAGCATTTAGTGGCCTTCTAATTACCAAAAAGCAACGCCAAAGCCATGTGTGTCTGCTATTTCTGAACAAAGAGGATCCCAGAGAAGCATTTACAACCATTTGTGCCATAATTGCACAAGCTGTCTGTAAATAATTTCAGTGAGAAACCTAAAATTTGTGAAAAAGTTTGGGAAAAAGTGAATGATTTTTTTTTTATTTGATCACATTTGGCGGTGAAATGGTGGCATTAAATATATAACAAAATGGGCCTAGATCAATACTTTGGGTTTTCTACTACACTAAATTAAAGCTAAAATTAACCCTACAAGCTCCCTAATTAACCCCTTCACTGCTGGGCATAATACACGTGTGGTGCGCAGTGGCATTTAGCGGCCTTCTAAATGCCAAAAAGCAATGCCAATGCCATATATGTCTGCTATTTTTTAACAAAGAGGATCCCAGAGAAGTATTTACAACCATTTGTGCCATAATTGCATTTTGTTTCTAAATAATTTCAATGAGAAACCTAAAAATTGTGACAAATTTAGCATTTTTTTTTATTTGTTCGCATTTGGCGGTGAAATGGTGGCATGAATTATACCAAAATTGGCCTAGATCAATAATTTGGGTTGTCTACTACACTACGCTAAAGATAAAATTAACCCTACAAGCTCCCTAATTAACCTCTTCACTGCTGGGCATAATACACGTGTGGTGCGCAGTGGCATTTAGCGGCCTTCTAATTACCAAAAAGCAACGCCATATATGTCTGCTATTTCTGAACAAAGGGGATCCCAGAGAAGCATTTACAGCCATTTATGCCATAATTGCACAAGCTGTTTGTAAATAATTTCAGCGAGAAACCTAAAGTTTGTGAAAAAAATTGTTAAAAAGTGAACAATTTTTTTTATTTGATCGCACTTTGCGGTGAAATGGTGGCATGAAATATACCAAAATCAGCCTAGATCAATACTTTGGGATGTCTTCTAAAAACAAATATATACATATCAAGGAATATTCAGGGATTCCTGAAAGATATCAGTGTTCCAATGTAACTAGCGCTAATTTTGGAAAAAAAAGTGGTTTGGAAATAGCAAAGTGCTACTTGTACTTATTGCCCTATAACTTGCAAAAAAAGCAAACAACATGTAACCATTGGGTATTTCTAAACTCAGGACAAAATTTAGAAACTATTTAGCATGGGTGTTTTTTGGTGGTTGTAGAAGTGTAACAGATTTTGGGGTCAAAGTTAGAAAAAGAGTGTTTTTTATTCCACTTTTTCCTCATATTTTATACATTTTTTATAGTAAATTATAAGATATGATGAAAATAATAACATCTTTAGAAAGTTCATTTAATGGCGAGAAAAACGGTATATAATATGTGTGGGTACAGTAAATGAGTAAGAGGAAAATTACAGCTAAACACAAACACTGCAAAATGCAAAAATAGCCTTGGTCCAAGACGGTCAACAAATTGAAAAGTGGTCTGTTCACGAAGGGGTTAAAATTCCTGCTCTATCTGAATAATGAAAGTTTAATATTGACTTGAGGGTCTCTTTAAGTTATCTTTGCAGTAATTGTCCAATAACTACAATTTGCAATTGGTGGGTCCAAGGTGCATTTATGCTTTTGAATTGATATCTCTCAAACCTCAAGTTCAACTTTTGTGCTTTCTTTTGGATTGACAGTATTCCGTTTCCCTGTAAAAGGTTGTGTCAAGTGAAATGTGACAAACATGACCCCAAAAAGGCAAATAAACCAGAATGATGTCATCATATACATGAGAAATGTCCTTGATCTCTTCCCTATTGTGAAGTCCTGAAACTCATTTGAGAACATCTCTGTAATATTGATAGATGACAATACAACATAGATAAATGTTTATTGTAAAATTAACTTAATTTAAATATTCTGACAATATGTAATGTTCCAGGAGAGTACAGACGTTATTAAGCTGCCCTAACATAATATAAGTGTTCTTTGCTACAAGATAATATTGAATCCAGTCCCAAAGAAATAACTGACACAATGGTACTTTAGCTGGTATGTACTGATACAATATAAAAAATTAAACTGTGTGAGGTGAGGAAATGTTGACACATATCTCAATTTCAGCTAACAATTTGCTGTGAAATAATTAAAAACATTAAATTAATCCTCTGATATTAAAAATCACAACAACAAAAAAACAGCTCTCACTTGGTAATTAGTTTTGCATAAATGGTTGACTGACCATTATACAACACCATTGACAATACAATAATATAGTATTATCAAAATTTAATTTCATACAATTTTGTTTGTGGTTAAAGGAAAAAAATAAAAATAAATAAAAAAGGATATATATATATATATATATATATATATATATATATATATATACATACACATACTATAATTTAGTTTCCTCAAAGGAATGTTCACAGCGATGAGACAACTTCAGTAGCTCCAACTGATAATGATGATGATGATGGTGATGTTACAGTTGAGACCTGGAGCTTCTGAAGCTTCAGTCTTCTGCCGCATATGGAGCTGGAGCATGATCCATATGAGGCCAGATGCCTGATCGTTACAGATGGTAACACTGTGTGTGTCACTGTCTGTAACGATCTTCTGCTGGTGCCAGTGGGAGGTGTGGGCGGGTGGCGGGTGGGCGGCTCAGCAGGGAAGGGGAGGAAGAGGGAGTGCCCTAATTAAAAAAAAAAAAATAGGACAGGGGGAGAGAGAGCAAAAGAGAGGGGAGAAAGAGAGGGGGGAAGAGAGAGCAAAAGATAGGGGAGAAAGAGAGATCAAAAGAGAGGGGTGAGAGAGCGCAAAAGAGAGGGGGAGAGTGAACAAAAGAGAGGGGAGAGAGAGCAAAAGAGAGGGGAGAGCAAACGAGAGGGGAGAGAGAGCAAATGAGATTGGGGAGAGAAAGCAAATGAGAGATGGGAGAGAGAGCAAAAGAGAGGGTGGAGGGAGAGCAAAAGAGTGGGGGGAGAGAGAGTAAAAGAGAGGGGAGAGAGAGCAAATGAGAGGGGGGAGAGAGAGAGCAAAAGAGAGGGTGGAGGGAGAGCAAAAGAGTGGAGGGAGAGAGAGTAAAAGAGAGGGGAGAGGGAGAGCAAAATAGTGGGGGGAGAGAGAGTAAAAGAGAGGGGAGAGAGAGCAAATGAGAGGTGGGAGAGAGAGAGCAAAAGAGAGGGTGGAGGGAGAGCAAAAGAGTGGGGGGAGAGAGAGCAAAAGAGAGGGGGGAGAGAGAGCAAAAGAGAGGGAGAGAGAGTAAAAGAGAGGGGAGAGAGAGAGCAAAAGAGAGGGGAGAGAGAGCAAAGAGAGGGGAGAGAGAGAGCAAATGAGAGGGGGGAGAGAGAGCAAATGAGAGGGTGGAGAGAGAGCAAATCAGAGGGGGGAGAGAGAGCAAATGAGAGGTGGGAGAGAGAGCAAAAGAGAGGGTGGAGGGAGAGCAAAAGAGAGAGGGGAGAGAGAGCAAAAGAGAGGGGGGAGAGAGAGCAAAAGAGAGGGGGAGAGGGAGAGCAAAAGAGGGGGGAAATGGAGAACAAAAGAGAGGGGGGAGAGAGAGCAAAAAGTCTGCCAGTACTAAAATAAAAGGTATATTTCTTTTTTTTTTAATTAAAAAAGCATATTTACATATGCTGCTGTGTAGGATCCCCCTTAGCCCCCAACCTCCCTGATCCCCACCCAAACAGCTCTCTAACCCTTCCCCTTTACCTTATTGGGAGCCATCTTGGGTACTGGCACCTGTCGGCCAGTACCCAGTTTACCAAAAGATAGATTTTTTTTATTTATTTTTTATGTTTGCAGTAGTGTAGCTTCCCCCCCAAAGACAACCCCCCACCCCCTCCCAGATCATTTAGATGTAATTTTAATCAATTCCCTCCCCCCTCTCTCCCACTTCTAGCTACTCAATTTTTCCGTAGTGTAGCCATTCCCACCCGCTCCCTCCTCGTGCATGGGCCCGCTGCCCCTCGTGCACACGCACGCGTCCATGCATGCCCCCGACGACCACACC
Organism: Bombina bombina; assembly: GCF_027579735.1. NCBI lineage: Eukaryota > Metazoa > Chordata > Amphibia > Anura > Bombinatoridae > Bombina > Bombina bombina. The sequence goes on from NC_069499.1 coordinate 879,383,087, forward strand.
CCCGATCCCGCACCCCACTTCCTACTTGAAGCCATCGATGGCCGCCCACCCGCCTCCCACATCGACTCTCTGCACCGGAGGGCTAAAAATGGTTATTGCAGGATGCCTCAATATCGAGGCATCACTGCAATAACCGGAAAGCGGCTGGAAGCGTTCAGGATCGCTTCCACCGCCTTCCAAGACCGACGACGTGCAGGGTACGTTCTCGGTCGTTAACTGTATTTTTTGTGAGGACGTACCCTGCACGTCGTCGGACATTAAGGGGTTAAAGATGTTTCAGGTGTTAGAAGAAAAAAATATATATTTTACAGAAAAACATCAGATATATGTAGAAATACTTATTTATGAATAAATAGAACATATTGTTCTGTGAAGAACATTGGAATGGGAAATATTTATATTTTCATGTTGAGTTAGTGCACTTAACAATATGCGGGTTTGTGCGTGTTGTGTGTTAGGTTTTATTTTCCACTTTTTTTGCTCCATTTACTTTTATAGGATTAATAGGTTATCGCTCAGGATATTGTCAGTTCAGTTTTTTGCTCTCGTTGGGTTAGCGAGCAAAAACAGTTTACTTTAAACTCATAATATGAGCACAATCTAACAAAGGCAAAAAGCTCACTTCTAGCGCAGTTAATGCTCGAGCGGGCGTATTAAATAATGCTCCACTTGCATTCTGGCCCATTGACATTTAATAAAATTATATTGTGTGTTTTAAGCTATTGACTGGGAAGAGCTTGAAAGTATATATATGTGTTTATATGTGTAGATATGTGTAAATATGTATGTATGTTTGCACATATATATTTACACATATAAACAAATAAATACACATGCATACTGACACACATACAGTATATTTATATATATATACATGTTGGAGCCCTTTTAAGTGAAACACTTTGCTACTCCCATTTAACCCTTTTAAAAACTTTCAATATTAAATTATATGTTATGTTTTTATTAAAAAGTGTACATATGAAAGTAATGCCTTATTTTAATATGTTTTTGATGTGTTTTGTGGGGGGGGGGGGGGTTAACCACTTTACTTCAGTACTCAAGTCATGCTAAATATTTTAGCACAATTTCGGCTTGGTCTCGAGTGCAACCTATAACTTTCAGCTTGTAATATCTGTGCTATTTAGCTTGATCATAATATCGATTGAAAGTATAGGTTGTGCTAGAGCGAAGTCGCAGGGACAGAATTTAATATATCATCCTAGATTTTACTGTTGATTTGACAGGCCTCATCCTTGGGACACAGGTGATTTCAGACACTGAAACTTACAAAAAATGGTCCTCACAAAAATAGTGCCCAGAGATAAGCAATTTTTCTAATTTTACTCTGTAATATACCACAAAAAAGGACTGATGTGTGAAAAATGTGACAGAGCATTTAGTAAAGATGGCCTGGCGGTTTGTGTGTTTTTACTTTTTGCTAACGATGCTAAATAATGTGTAGACTTTTCTGCTTTGAAGGCTTGTGTATGATGGCTAATTATCCAACATTTAATTTGGCCTAACATTGGTGTCAGCATGGTGAGAGTGAGACTTTCTAATTAGTGGCTACAGATCAGGTTGCTGTCAGACTTCTAACCTCTCACTCTAATTTAATTCTTGCTTCTACTGTGTAATGTCAAACTTGCAAGGGCTGAAGACTTGTATCCACTGCCTTTTCACGCTTGCATAGTTGCAAAGTTATTCCTTATCACGCAGCTGACAGCAGAGTAAGATCATTCTATATATGTGTGGGGAAAATCGCGCAGCTGTAGAGTTTCTTAAACATTAGTTCCAACAAACATTGGCAGCAATACGTATGTGTATATACAGATAGCTCAATCTATGTCTTTATTCAGCTACAGTATGTCAATATATACTGTATCTATATATATCTTTAAATATATGCATCTCAATAGATATAGCTAGCCAGCAGTAGATAGATTAATAGATGGCTAGATAAATAGATTGATAGATGGATTAAATATATACAGATAGATAGATAGATAGATAGATAGATAGATAGATAGATAGATTTCCACTAGAGATTAAAGGGACAGTAAAATTATAATTAGACAGTCATGATTTAGACAGAGCATACAATTTTAAACAAATTTCCAATTTACTTTTATTATTTAATTTGCTTCCTTCTCTTGTTATCCTTTTCTGAAAGGTTTATCAAAGTAAGCTCAGGAACAACAAAGAACCTAGGTTCTAGCTGCTAATTGGTGGCTGCATAAATATACAGATTTTCATTGACTCACCCATGTGTTCAGTTAGAAACCAGTAGTGCATTGCTGCTCCTTCAACAAATGATACCAAGAGAATGAAACAAATTTGATAATAGAAGTAAATTGGAAAGTTGTTTAAAAATTTTATGTCCTACCTAAATCATGAAAAAAAAATGGGTTTCATGTCTCTTTAACTATTACATATTCTGCATATGCGCTCTATGCAGTTGCTTTAAAAAAAAGTTAACCGTTACATTTGAAGCAAAAACAACCATTAGAATTTGCTGATAAACAGAATATGTTGATAAAATACTCGATCGGGTTGATTTCCGGCGATGTCTTTCCGCCTGCTCAGAGCAGGTGGACAGGTTATGGAGCAGCGGTCTTTGTGACCGCTGCTTCATAACTGCTGTTTCTGGTGAGTCTGAAGAGTCTCCCAAACAAGTTAGCTGGCACTGCTAATTTACAGTTTATAAGAAGTGAAAATTGCTAAGCAAAGACTTCTGATAGGGTTGCTAGCAATACATAGAATTAGGGATTAAAGGGATACTAATCTTTCATGATTCAGATAGCGCATGCAATTTTAAGCAACTTTCTAATCTCAATTTTTCTTCGTTCTCTTGCTATCGTTATTTAAAAAAGCAGGAATGTAAAGCTTAGGAGCCGGACCATTTTTTGGTTCAGAACCTGGGTTAAGCTTGCTTATTGGTGGCTAAATGTAGTTAACAATAAGCAAATGCTATCCAGGGCGCTGAACCTAATATGGGCCGGCTCCTAAGCTTTATTTTTTATGATTCCTGCTTTTTAAATAAAGATAGCAAGATAACGAAGAAACATTGATATTAGCAGGCCCATTTATCAAAGGGCTTGCGGACCTGATCCGACACTGCGGATCAGGTCCGCAAGACCTCGCTAAATGCGGAGAGCAATACGCTCTCCGCATTTAACATTGCACCAGCAGCTCACAAGAGCTGCTGGTGCAACGCCGCCCCCTGCTGACTCGCGGCCAATCGGCCGCCAGCAGGGAGCTGTCAATCAACCCGATCGTATTCGATCGGGTTGATGTCCGGCGATTCCTGTCCGCCTGTTCAGAGCAGGCGGACAGGGTTATGGAGCAGCGGTCTTTAGACCGCTGCTTCATAAGTTGTGTTTCTGGCGAGTCTGAAGACTCGCCAGAAACACGGCCCTTCAAGCTCCGTACGGAGCTTGATAAATGGGCCTGTAGGAGTAAATCAGAAAAATGCTTAAAATTGCACGCTCTGTCTGAATCATGAAATAAAAAAATTGGGTGTAGTGTCCCTTCAAGTTTCACATTTTTGGCAGAAATCTGGCAGGTTTACCTCCCCCCCCCCAACACACACAGAAGAGCCACCCAACGTTCAATAATTATGGGGGGAATCGATATGGTTTCTTGATAAGCATGATGAAGACAGATCCACAAGTGCTAGTATTTAGCGTTTACTATATGCAACATGTAATCCTTCTTCAATCCCTTTGACCCCAAAAAACAAAAAAACGTCCATTATATACTAGGTCATTCACCTACTTTTGTTATTCTCTCCTGCTGACGAAGGTAAAGAATTTTGAAAACTTTCCATTTATCTGTATAGCATGAACTGTTTTATTCAAATGTCTATATAATATAAAAGGTCATCTATTTATGCCCCTAATCCTGACACTTTATCAAAGGCTTCTGCCATATATATGGTTATAAACATTCATCACATCTCCATAGAACCAATGCAAAAATAAAAGGATTAAAATTATTTGTGAAAATATTTTGTTTTGTCTGTATTTGCCAAGTTAGTTTTTGTTATACAGTAAACTTCATAACCCCTTCTGTGTCCAATTATATCTTCATTTGATTTCTTCTATCTTTTTTAAGCCTTTCAGAACAATCCACAAACAAATTGGAGCATTTGTCCTTTCCTCTGATTTATATAAAAATCATTTAATCTATCAAATATCTACAGGGATGCAAGCCTTCTCCTCTGATTAATATGTGCACACTCTAGTAAGTAGGACTTTTGAGTGCCTAACTGTGCCCCTGCCAGGTCTACTTATTGTCAGAGTTGGTGTAGGTTATATAATGGAAATACATTCAGAAGAATTTGGTATGGGATTTAAATGGCAAGAGACGTGGCATTAGAACTAGCGCAGTGAAGGTGGTAAGTCGTGCAGCGATTGGCAGTAAATATAAAATATATGTATATGAACATATACATATATATTTATGTGTTAATATGTGTATATACACATATAAACACATACATATGTATGTATTTAAGCATATACATATATATTTAATGGGAGCACACGTTCCCCATAGACCGCAATGTAAAGGCACTTTTTAGTGCTGTCTTTTTTTTTTTTTTAAAAACACCCCATAAACTGTTTAGAGCAGTTATTTAAAATAAATAAATAAAGAGAGTAAATAGAGCGCATATGAATTGGATCACAGCTGACCTCATTCAAATGTACCAATTTCGGGATTCATTGTGGTCAAAGTTCAAGCATACTGGCTCTATGAACGATCACTGTGTATATAGAAAATGGCGAAATATATGCACTAAACAAACAAAATTGGCCAAGGCCCAATATTTCTGTGAAAATCTGAAAAATAACATATCAAACCCTAGAAAGTTTTGGAATGTCATAAATAACTTACACACTCCCCCAATCCACTCCCAACCCTCCACTGTCAAAGTGGATAACCAAACCCTGCAACTTCCCTTAGAAGTAGCAAATGCCTTTAACAATTATTTTGTCGGATGCTCCACCACCCTGATTGACAAACTAATAAATGGCACGCATCCTGAAACTACAAATGTGGATCAGGCCCCACTAAATCTACAAAGACCAAATATAGATAAGTTCAATTTTAGACCTGTACCCATCAATGTCGTTAAGAAACACCTTAATAATCTAAAAATGAAAAACCAGTCTGGACCTGATCGAATCCCAGCAATGCTGTTGAAGCTCAGCGCGTCAGCAATTGCTAAACCTGTCAAAACCCTAATTAACGAATCCTTGGTGTCTGGATATATACCCAAATTTTGGAAGACTGCAAGAGTAGTGCCTATCCAAAAAAGTGGTGAGTTAACCATGGTTATTAACTATCGCCCAATATCATTGCTCCCAGTATTGTCAAAAATCTTAGAAAAATGCGTCCATACGCAACTATGTGAGTATTACCAACAATCTAGCTCTATGACCCCTGTTCAATTGGGTTTTCGCCCGAATCACTCCACTACAACTACCCTCCTAAAAGTTTGCAACTACATCCAAACTGGCATGGAACAAGGAGACCTAACTGGAGCTATATTTCTTGATTTTGCAAAGGCCTTTGACACAGTAGACCACAACATACTACTGCTCAAACTAAAAAACTCAGGTATTGGTGATCATCCGCTAACCTGGTTTCGATGATATGTATCGTATTGATCACACTATGTCTCCATTTCTGACAGTGACTCCCTCTCCCAGTCACATGTGGTGTTCCCCAAGGTTCCATTCTCGGCCCCCTACTATTCACATTATTTATAAATGATCTGCCAAATGTCTGCAAATTCTCAACTGTACACATGTACGCAGACGACACGGTAATCTATGCAAACAAACCCGATCTGCCGCAGCTTGAGGCAGTGCTCCAAGACCAGTTCACAGAGGTAGAAAAGTGGATCTCAAAAAACAAACTCTTCCTAAACACTGACAAAACTGTCACAATGATCTTTGGAATGGTACCTAAATTACACAAACTACAAAAGTCCCATCTACGCATTAAAACAAAATCAAATGGCACACTGACTGCAGTCCACTCTTTCAAATACTTGGGTATGTTGTTAGACCCCAATCAATCTTTTGGCCTCCACATAGAAAAACTTGCATCTAAACTCTATCCAAAACTAGGTGCCCTGTACAGAAACAAATCCTGCCTCAGCCCTACAGTAAAGGAAAAGATTGTACAGCAAATGCTGATGCCACTCATGGATTATGGAGATGTAGTATATGCACCTGCACCGCAAACTCACCTTAATAAACTTAATACATGGTATAACTCGTTCTGCCGCTTTGTGCTACAATGTAACTACAGGACCCACCATTGTGACATGCTAAAAGAACTAAACTGGCTGTCGCTGGATTCCAGACGCACTCTCCATCTTTCCTGCCTTGTGTTTAAGAGCCTTTCTGGGAAGCTCCCACCCTACCTGAGCAGAATGCTCTCCCCGGCTGTTCCCACCTCCCATAACCTCCGATCCAGTAGCAGTACATTATTTAGTCTGCCTCCATACAAAAAGAAAGCAGCTCGAGCCTCCTTTTCCTACAGAGCACCACAATTATGGAACGACCTCCCGCACACTTTAAAACCTTCCCCAAGTCTAAAATCCTTTAAGAGATCCCTCTCTGCATATCTCAAAACAGAATGCACCTGTCATGGTTGATTTTATATTTCCTACCTGTTCTATGTTAAATGCTGCATATGTTATGTATTAATATTATTTTTGTATTATTGTACCCTATTGTATCAATGCAATGTTTTGTGGACCCAGGACAATACTTGAAAACTAGAGAAATCTCAATGTATCCTTCCTGGTAAAATATTTTATAAATAAATAAAGATGCCTCATTTTATAATTGGGGGCAATTGGGGGACATTTATAAAATTAACCTGAGATCTGATCTCTGGTTTCATTTTATGAGCGCTAATTGCTACCGCAAGCTCATGGTAGCAATAGTCAGCTACTTGTAATGGCTGGTTATTTGTTGCGTGCCCGTAAACGTATGAATTTACCCATTTGCGGGCACTCAATAAATTAGCGCTCCATTTGTAATCTAGCTCTAAGTTGTCTTTTCTTACATTAAGTGGGGGTCCAAAGTAGAGAGTATGAGTAGGCCCATGTGTGACTGCTGCTGAAACTCACCGGTGAGGAAAACCATGATGACAGGGATAAGGCAGTAGGAGAAGGGATGTACTAAAGGAATTGCACCATGTGGCACTATCCCTGTCACTTGCAATATTTTTCTGAATTCCTTTTGTGGAATCAGCAGTGAGGAATTGGAAGTATCATGCTGCTATAGAAGTCAACACCAATTAAATGCTGCAGTACAAGTTCTATATTGGAAATAAGAAGACTGAACTAGAAAGTTGTTACTGATGTCCTAATAGTGACGGTTGCCTGTCATGTCTGTGTGGTAGGGTGTGAGGCAGCTGTCTCTAAAGGGAAAGGCTAATTAGATTGAGAGCACCTGGGGGATCCATGACAGGAGAAGACCAGGGCCCCCAATGAACCCCGCTGCATCTGGGCTGCTCTGCTTAGCATGCTGCACACCCTGCTTCACCCCAACCCACCCATAGTCAGGACCAGAGAGCAATGTGACTTGAGGGAAGGTGGTGGCTTAGAGGGAAGCTCAGGTAGTACATCTAGTTTACCTTAGGACTTATGAAGTGCCAGCATTTAAACATGTATGGTCCCATTAAAGATAAATATGCAGGAAGATCACCAGCCACACTCTAATGGGGTGGCTGGTTCTCTACCTGCATATTTATCTTTAATGGAAATGCTTTTTTTCCCCTGGAAATAAACAAGTTTGGATTAGTATAATAAACAAAAGTATAGCCCTGGAAGCGCATGTTTTGAGCTTAGTTTAAAATGAAATGTTTGTACGCGCATCACCTAAGTCTTTGTAATAAAACATACTACACTATATATGCTCCTTTGTTTTCTTTGAGTGGTTATTCCACGGTATCAACCAGAAGGCTACTTCAGGCACTGAAGCGTTAATCTTGTGGGAATCCTTCCTCTCTACCCAGATGCTGACACTTACCTCATTCAATTGAGGTCCTGTCTGTCTGTGAGTAAACATCTTGCTACTATTTTGGGTAGATTACTTTTCTAGACGAGAAGATTCCATTTACTATTTTTTATACAGTGCAACGTTTAGTGTATGTACCGACTGCTTTAATTATATTGACCTTTTATGGCATTGCTCGTTTTATGATATTCTATTTACTGTATATTTTTATTGTTGATTCAGTTCTTACAGAGCTTGGTACACTGTTTAGATGTGCTGATGTCCAACTTTTTATAAATATAAGTAAGAGACATATAATTATTGTATATAAACTGAGAAAACCTAGGCAAGTATCCCCATTTGCTTTTCTCCAGAAGTACTATATATATATATATTGTTACTAATGCACCAGGGAACTATGGGTAAGATATGCAAATTAGATATACAATATCTCAAGATTTTTCTTGCAAGTTGAGAGCAAAAAGTGTTGGCACTTTGAGAACTGTAAGTTGGTTTTCTAAAAATGTTTTGCCATCACTGTCCTAGACTATACAAATTGGATTTGTACAAGGATGGCAATAAAAGTAAATGTCATGGATTGTGTGTTGGACCATTGTTTTTCTTATTTAAATTCCACCCAATCACCTCTCTCCATATCCTCAGTAGAGTATAGGACATGCAAGAAAAGGGGTTTCCTTGCAAATTTACAGCTGAGATTTGGGAGGGTGTTTCAATATTTATTGGGTTTGAATAGCACCTCCCAGTGTTACCACTGGTAGTAGAGGTGGTATTTGTCCAACTTGGAAACAAACTTGCCATCGTGTTCAGTGCCCATCATCTTCAATGCTTACATGATTGCAAATGAAGATAAGTGTATACCATCAAAGAAACAGCTGGTTTTCAACATAGTTAGTAACTCAAAACACACGCAAAAAAACTCCCTGAAAAAAATAATTAAATTACATTTTATACAAATTTAACTTTTTTTTTGTATTCATTACGGTTGAGCAACTAGGATCATCCTCAATGTTCTTGAAGTTTCATTCTTGTTAAAAACTGTTTGTATTTTGCGAGGTATCTTTTTAGTTTAAGGTCTGGAAATTATCTCAGTCATACAAGACCTTGTTTTTTTTATTGGAAACATGTGGATTAACCAATCACTCTGGTACTTTGTTTATTGTTTTTGGAACCTTTCCCCTCTCCCGCGCTCTCTCATAAAACACTTTTGGCTAATTGTGAAGAACAAAAGTCTGAAGCTTTTAACATAGAACAAACAATGCAGCTGTGAAGCCGCAGTGCGCCCAGACAACTGACAATCCTAACAGTATGAGGAACATCTGTTTTGATTGTTGACAGAAAAAAAAAAGAAATACAAATTCTTGTGTCAGTAATGCATACGAAAGGTAACCAAATTTTCTCCCAATTAAATTCTCTCACCTTACTAGCGACCATTTTAGGGGGTGCTGGAGGCTGCTAAGCATTGACAATTATTATTATAACTCCCCACATTTCTCAAAGATGTCATACAGTCATAAAATTGAGAGGCAGAGACATTTTTTCCTGTCTAAGAGTAGGTGGAAAGATTTAAAGAGACACTAAACATAAAAATAATCTGTCATCCGTTTGAAAGAGCAGCGTCTTACACAAATTTTTTTGATGAGTTCAAGGCTTTTTAAATTTGAATTGCATAAAGTAATTCAAGTGATGACCATCTCACTAGTGCCACCTTTCATTCTTCATACAGCTTTTTACCAACCTTTTTTAGCATCCCCAACTCAACCAAAAAAGATTTTGAAAAGAGTAGATTTATAAGAGGGAGAACTGTTCTTCAAAACGACCTGATCTACCTGATCAGGACAGAGCAAATTCAATTTTTTGAATAATTGATGCTCCTTATAGACAATAGTTGAGAAAAACCGATACAAAAAAAAATCAGTTTTAGATCAGAAAATCTGGATAATCACTCAATATTGGGATGGACACCTGCTTTAAGTATTTTTTTAAGTTAGTATTGAGTATTTATGGAGTAAGGTAGTTTTCCACTTAAGCAAATAAACATTTAAAAAATAAGTATTTGGGTGCTCCATGCACAGGTCATGAGGCTGGTGGCTAAGCAAGGGATTCTTGTTAGTGGATTTGTGGGTGTGCAAGGTAAGAGGAAGCATATGTGTTTTATGGGCCGTCTAAGGGCGTAGCTAGATTGCAAGGGACACCTATCTGCTCTGTTGTTCATTACATTACACATGTTTGAAGACTGTGGGACAGATTCCAGCCTTAATTAAAATTGTAAATACAAAAATATTTTCTGGTTGCCAAAAATCTTCAGATACTAAAATCAATATTACAATCCTGGGGGAAAAATTACATTACGCGGTTTTGGTATTCCATATAAGTTACACGCGTATATTTTACCCCTCGCCCGCATTTTTTACTCCAATAAACTAACATAGAACTGGCATCGCCATTCGGTATTATATATTCAGCACAAGGACTTATGCGCGCAGAATTTAGAAAATCTACTACATTTTAATCTCACCACACATAGGCAGACGCAACAACCCTTGCACTGACTAAAAACGTAACTCCCTGGAAGCCTTAACAAACACATACCTTTAAGCAGCATCTCATATAGTTAAAGGGACAGTATACTATAAAATTGTTTTCTCTTTCCAATTACTTTTTTTACTAGCTGAAGAGTATAAAATGTATGAAATTTGCTTTTTTAAAGGTTTGTTTGTGTATTTGAAATAGCTGATTTTGTGTTTTGATGTCACAACCTAATAAAATGGGTTGAGCTTGTAGGTATAATCAGATCTCATTACTGTATTACATTGTGTAAATATACCAGCTTCTTTATTTTATATCTGTTCATAAACCAATCACCACTACTTAGAGAGAACAATGGAAAATTAAAATGTTATTGCCTTATTTCTTCTAGAACCCACGGGGAGTGTAATTTATTCTACTGGCAGTGTTAACACAGCTTGGCCTTGAGGCCAAAATATTTAAGGATGGGTGGGGATACCACAGGCTAAATAAAATATTTCAAATGCAATCATAAGGGTAAAGGAAATACTTGTAAACAATTTAATACACTCCAGCAGGTAAAGTGGATCAAATTAAACAAATTAAACAAATTAAAGGGAAGAACATTTTTGAGTAAACTGTCCCTTTAAACCTTGCTGCCCACTTAATTATAAAAATCAATATTCCTCTTCTGCAATTGTGTCAAAACAATCACAAACAGTACAGCCTCTCACCTGCAGCCTTAGAACACCTGACAATGCACACCCTATCAGTAACATCAGTATTATATATACCCATGTGTCAATTTATATTGGATGTGAGATACATTGATTTACATCTTATAAGTGAATATTACTATGTGTACCCTTCATACACAACTATATGGATGTGAGTTATAGTACAAGAATATGTAATAAACATGATAATATTACCTGTTTTTTATTGCTACCAATCAGATTGAGCTCGCATTCTATTGGCTGTTCCGATCAGCCAATAGAATGCGAGCTCAATCTGATTGGCTGATTGGATCAGCCAATCGGATTGAACTTGAATCTGATTGGCTGATTCCATCAGCCAATCAGAATTTTCCTACCTTAATTCCGATTGGCTGATAGAATCCTATCAGCCAATCGGAATTGAGGGGACGCCATCTTGGATGACGTCCCTTAAAGGAGCCGTCATTCGTCGTAGTCCGTCGGTGAAGAAGGTGGTTCCGCGTCGGCGGAAGGAAGATTCAAGACCCGGCTTGGAAGATGACTTTGCCCGGATAGAAGACCTCTTCAGCGCCTCTTTGAAGATGACATCGGCCGGATCGAAGACTTTTCTTCAGCGCCGCCTGGATGATGACTTCATCGGATGGAAGATTTCTTCAGCGCCGCTTGGAGGATTAACTTCTTCCGCTCCGGATGTCCTCTTCAGTTCCATCGGTGGCTCGGCTGAGTGAAGACAACTAAAGGTAGGATGATCTTCAGGGGATTAGTGTTAGGTTTTTGTAAGGGGGCTTTGGGTTAGATTAGGGGTATGTGGGTGTTGGGTTTTAAAGTTGGGGGGGGGTTGTATTTTTCTTTTACAGGCAAAAGAGCTGTTTTCTTTGGGGCATGCCCCCAGAAATGGCCCTTTTAAGGGCTGGTAAGGTAAAAGAGCTTTGAAATTTATTTAATTTAGAATAGGGTAGGGCATTTTTTTATTTTGGGGGGGTTTGTTATTTTATTAGGGGGCTTAGATTAGGTGTAAGTAGCTTAAAATTGTTGTAATATTTTTAACATGTTTGTAACTTATTTTTTTATTTTTTGTAACTTAGTTTTTTTTATTTTTTGTACTTTAGTTAGTTTATGTAATTGTATTTAATTGTAGTTATTTGTAGGTAGTTTATTTAATTAATTTAATGATAGTGTAGTGTTAGGTTTAATTGTAACTTAAGTTAGGATTTATTTTACAGGTAATTTTGTATTTCTTTTAGCTAGGTAGTTATTAAATAGTTAATAACTATTTAATAACTATTCTAACTAGCTAAAATAAATACAAAGTTACCTGTAAAATAAATATAAATCCTAAGATAGCTACAATATAATTATTATTTATATTGTAGCTATATTAGGGTTTATTTTAAAGGTAAGTATTTAGTTTTAAATAGGATTAATTTAGTTAATAAGAGTTAATTTATTTAGATTTATTTAATTAATATTTAAGTTAGGGGGGCGTTAGGGTTAGGGTTAGACTTAGGTTTAGGGGTTAATAATTTTATTACAGTGGCGGCGGCGTAGTGGGGGGCAGGATAGGGGTTAATACATTTATTATAGGTGGCGACGGTGTAGGGGGGGGCAGATTAGGGGTTAATAAATTTATTATAGGTGGCGACGGTGTAGGGGGGGCAGGATAGGGGTTAATACATTTAATATAGGTTGCGGCGGGTTCAGGGAGCGGCGGTTTAGGGGTTAATACATTTATTATAGTTGCGGTGGGCTCCGGGAGCGGCGGTTTAGGGGTTAATATGTATAGAGTAGCTTGCGGTGGGCTCCGGGAGAGGCGGTTTAGGGGGTAATAACTTTATTTAGTTGCGGCGGTGTAGGGGGGGACAGATTAGTGGTGTTTAGACTTGGGGTACATGTTAGGGTGTTAGGTGCAGACATCTCCCATAGAAATCAATGGGATGTCTGTCAGCAGCGAACTTGTACTTTCGCTATGGTCAGACTCCCATTGATTCCTATGGGATCCGCCGCCTCCAGGGGTGGCGGATTGAAAACCAGGTACGCTCGGCACTTTTACGGCAAAAGTAGTGAGAATGTGCCGCACTTGTGTGCGGAACATCTGGAGTGACGTAAGAATCGATCTGTGTCGGACTGAGTCCGGCGGATCGATGCTTACGTCACAAAATTCTACTTTTGCCGGTCTCGAGCCTTTGATAACTAAGGAGTATCAGCCTCGCCACAAATACGATGCGGAATTCCAGCGTATTTGAGGTTGACGGCTTGATAACTAGGCCCCAGAGAATAGAAATTTAAACAACATTACAATTTACTTCCATTATTTATTTTGCTTCATTTTTTAAATATCCTTAGTTGAAGAAAAAGCAATGCACATGGTGAGCCAATCACACAAGGATTCTATGTGCAGCAACCAATCAGCAGCTAGTGAGCATATCTAGATATGCTTTTCATCAAAGAATATCAAGAGAATAAAACAAATTAGATAATATAAGTAAATTAGAAAGATGTTTAAAATTGCATTCTCTTTCTAAATCAGAAAAGAAAAAATGTGGCTGGCATGTCCCTTTAAATGTGTCGTGCAAGCTGTATACTTCTATGCTCTGCAATAAAATAGCATTGCACCTTCTATGCTGTGTCCTGCATCTCATGACATGGTGTCAGAAGTTCTTGCCTGCGCTTCTGTTTCCTGATTAATGGTGATGTCGAAGTTTACGCCACCTGAGCCTTTTGATTTCTCTCAGCCTGCAGCTTGGCCCACATGGAGTCAGCGGTTTCAACGCTTCAGGATTGCTTCCAAGCTGGACAAGGAGAGTGGTGAAGTACAAGTTAATTCTCTTTTATAGGGGAAAGATGTGGAGCCAGTGTTCAATGCCTTTACTTTCCAAGAAGGGGAAGAATTTGACTTTGAAATAGTTATGAATAAACTCAGTGCCCACTTTGTACCCAAAAGGAATGTGATTCATGAGAGGGCTTGTTTTCACAAACGTGCTCTGCGTGTGGAAGAATCTGTGGAGTCATTTGTGCGCAGCCTGTATGAACTAGCTGAATTCTGTGAGTTTGGTGTTTCTAAAGAGGAGCAAATCAGATACAGAATAGTCATAGGAATTGCAGATGCTGAAGTCTCACTGAAGCTACAGTTGGAGGCTGATTTAACATTAGATGGGGCTATTAGGATGGCCCGCCAGAGTGAACTGGTGAAAAAGCAAAGTGCTGATCTGAGGTCTGAGAGTATTGTGGATGAAGTGCAGCAGTTCAGGAGAGCTGCTAGTGAAAGGCACAGTGTGAGCGGTAGAAAAAGGGCAACAGATAGACCCAGAAGAGGATGGGTGCAGCATGCTTGCTGCACGCGGTGTAACCATACCCATGATCAGAGTGTCGTATGCCCTGCTAAAGACAAAAGATGTAGAAAATGTAACCGAATGGGCCATTTTGAAGTTGTGTGCAAAACTGAATATATTAAAGAGATGCAGGTGGATAGTGACCAGGGGGGTCAAGAAGTGTCCTTTTTTGTGTATTTGTACATACTATGGGTACGATTTATTGAAGTGCGGACGGACATGATACGATGTAATGTATCATGTCCGCCACACATTGATAAATGCAGACAGCATACACAGTCTGCATTTATCATTGCACAAGCAGTTCTTGTGAACTGCTTGTGCAATGCCGCCCCCCTGCAGCCAATCGTCCACTAGCAGGGGGTGTCAATCAGCCCGATCATATAGATTGATGTCCGCAGCCTCAGAGCAGGCGGACAAGTTACGGAGCAGCGGTCTTTAGACCGCTGCTTCAAAACTGCTGTTTCCGGTATGCCTGAAGGAAATTCTGAGCTTGATAATTCGGCCCCAATATATATATATATATATATATATATATAAACAACAAATAAGAGCGCACTCGCCGGGTCTTAATTAAATATTATTTAATCAAAGTGACGTTTCGGGGTTGTTAGCCCCATCCTCAGACCATTACATAAGATAAAATACAAGTCAAACGTTTATACATTACCCTCCACCATCACCACGTACTACCGGAAGTGCCTCCGGCGTCCTGCAGGACTCAGTGCGCAGGTCCGCCGGTTGCCCCAGCAACCCAAGTAAACAACTGAAAAAACGGAACAAGAATAGTTAAACAATGCAATTACAAAAATATCTATCATAAATATTGTGGGCACTATCTAAACTTTATGTTAACTTTTATTCTATTAGAAAGTTCACTATAAATACCTCCTGTTTGAGTCTTCAGCGTAATGCAAGTGTATAATACATGTAACAGGTTGTCAAGCCAACCACTGTACTACTACTCGTACTACGATCTTGGAGACTCAAATAGCCCATATAGAATGTTACAGATATTAAAGATATTAAAATAGCTCAAATATTATAGTTTGCAAAAATTACTGTATGAATCATTATTACATACCTATAAACTACTCCCTATATTTAGATATTTCCTTAAGCTATAGAATATATATTCCTTAATGTGGGACTAAATTAGGGCTAAGCTATAGAGAAACATCAGATTGTTTTAAATTGTTTTAAACACTGTAACATTCCCTAGCACTTAAGACATCATTCTATCTAGATAACATTATAGAAAACAGTGCCAATCCAATTGTGTATTTAACCCCTTGGGGGATAAAGTCCCCAAGTTGTAAATCTACCTGGATTCTTTTTGCAATAGAAGATTGGCTCTATCACCACCCCTACTGAGTTTGGGCACGTGATCAATGATCACATACCTTAGATCACTAACCGTATGGCCACACATCGCAAAATGCCTTGAAACTGGCTGCTCTGATTCTTTTTCTCGAATTGCCAGCCTAATAGCAGCGCGATGGTTGGCCATGCGAATACGGAGGGTGTCAACCGTCTTGCCCACATAAAAAAGGCCACATGGACAATGCAAGAGATAAACTATGAATTCTGTCGTACACATTACTCTATATCTAATCGTGTACTTTCTGTTGGTATGGGGGTGTAAGAATGCCTTGGTGTTACTCAACCCACTGCACGTAGTGCAGCCGAGACATCTGTAGCAACCCACTTTCGGAGATTGGAGCCAAGTTGTCTTCTTGTAACTGTCCACAGGATCCACTTTAACTAGAGTGTCCCTTAATGATCTTCCTCGTCTATAGGTCACTCTTGGAGGTCCCATTGTAGTAAATGGTAGTGTTGGATCACTTGTCACTATGTCCCATTGATCTCTTACAATTCCTGGTACTTCCTTCTTATCAGCGGTGTATGTAGTTAGGTAGGTCAGACGATTTTCCCTCCCCAGGGGTCCTCTTGTGCATAGGGACTCCTCCTGTTTCATATTCCAGAATTTTGAGAGATGTTGTTCAATATGAGCTTGTCGATAGCCTCTTTGTAGAAATCTTTCTTTCATATCCAGTAGTTGTTCTTTGGCTTTCTCAGGGTCACTATTATTGCGGACTACTCGTTTGAATTGTGATATTGGTAGCGCTTGCTTTAAGCCAGCTGGGTGACAGCTTGTGGCTTGTAGTAGTGAATTTCTGTCCATAATTTTTCGGAAAAGAGTGGTTCCCAATACATCCCCCTGAATGGAGATTCGTAAATCCAGGAAATCCACTGTAGTTTTGTTGTAATCCATTTTAAACTGTAGATTTGGTAGAACCTGGTTCAGTTGCTCGAACCAATTGGATAATTCACTTTCTGAGCCATCCCAAACCAAGAACAAATCATCAATGTAGCGACGAAAGAATCGAAAACTAGTATCCTTGAATAATTCTGTATGATATTGTTCAAATTCCGCCATGTATATGTTTGCGTACGTTGGGGCCACACTCAACCCCATTGCCGTTCCAAGCAATTGAAGAAAGTATCTATTCTCAAAACGAAAATAGTTCATCTTGAGGCAGAATTCCAACAGTTCTAGTAGCCAATCCATATTTGGACCTACGTAGGGATATCTGCATAGATGATTACGTACAGCCTCTATACCTTGGTGGTGTGGTATCACCGTATAGAGGCTCATCACATCAAGAGTAACCAGATATTCAGTTCCCTTGAATCCTTTAATTGCCTTTAGTTTCTTAATCAAGGAAATAGAGTCTAGTAGGAATGATGGCATATTGTGGACAATGGGTTGCAGGATGGAGTCTAAGTACACTGCAATTGGTTGGAGTAAAGATCCTATTGCTGACACTATCGGTCTCCCTGGTGGTCGAGTGGCATGTTTGTGTACCTTCGGCAGTGTATAAAACACTGGCATCCTCGGGAACTGTACTGTTAGATAGGTCAGCAATTTTTCATCAATCAACCCGCCCGTTAGGGCATTGTGTAAAGACTCATCCACTTGTCTCTTAAACGTCCAAATTGGGTCCCCAGGTAGTTGTCTATAGGTGTTGTTGTCTTGCAACTGGGACATAATCTCTTGTTGATAGTATGCATAATCCAGGAGTGCTACCGCCCCACCCTTGTCTGCTTCACGAAAAATAATGGAATGATTTGACTTTAGGTCCTGTAGAGCTTTTTTCTCCATCTTCGTCAAATTGTTCCTGCAAAGATCTTTGGCAGCCATACATCCTTTGCTTACTTGATCTGCTAATAAGCGACTGTAGGTTTTTATACTCGGGTTGGAGCTATGGGGATCATATTTCCCTTTAGCCCGGAATCTAGGGATTTCAGAGTTATTAATACCAAAATGTTCTCGTAGTCTCAAAGTACGTTCAAATTTCTGTACATCCAAATATGTTGTAAAAGGGTCATTCAATTCAGTGGGGAAAAATGACAAGCCTTTGTTTAACACATGAGACTCCATGAGTGTGAGCACATGTGAACTCAGGTTTAAGACTATGTCCTCATTTAGAACCGTTGTTGTCTGGGGGGGTCTTCCTCTTAATCCCCCCCTCCTGATATGTGGCCTGCGCCCCTCATGTTTTTTGAACGTGTGATAACACCTTGATTGTTGTTAACTGCATCAGTATTGGGTGCAGTAGCCCCATCAGACTCTGAGCTGTTGCCAGATGAATCCACTGTTTTCAGATTCCTGGGTTTATGGTATCTTGGTCGCCTGATACGCATGTCAGTCATGCCCCTTCTTTCTTCTGGACTCAGTAGCCAGCGGTATACCCTCTTCTCTTTGTAGTCCATTGTACAGTGTGGTTTATCTCTTGCATAGTCCATGTGGCCTTTTTTATGTGGGCAAGTCGGTTGACACCCTCCGTATTCGCATGGCCAACCATTGCGCTGCTATTAGGCTGGCAATTCGAGAAAAAGAATCAGAGCAGCCAGTTGCAAGGCATTTTGCGAAGTGTGGCCATACGGTTAGTGATCTAAGGTATGTGATCATTGATCACGTGCCCAAACTCAGTAGGGGTGGTGATAGAGCCATTCTTCTATTGCAAAAAGAATCCAGGGGGATTTACAACTTGGGGACTTTATCCCCCAAGGGGTTAAATACACAATTGGATTGGCACTGTTTTCTATAATGTTATCTAGATAGAATGATGTCTTAAGTGCTAGGGAATGTTACAGTGTTTAAAACAATTTAAAATAATCTGATGTTTCTCTATAGCTTAGCCCTAATTTAGTCCCACATTAAGGAATATATATTCTATAGCTTAAGGGAATATCTAAATATAGGGAGTAGTTTATAGGTATGTAATAATGATTCATACAGTAATTTGTGCAAACTATAATATTTGAGCTATTTTAATATCTTTAATATCTGTAACATTCTATATGGGCTATTTGAGTCTCCAAGATCGTAGTACGAGTACAGTGGTTGGCTTGACAACCTGTTACATGTATTATACACTTGCATTACGCTGAAGACTCAAACAGGAGGTATTTATAGTGAACTTTCTAATAGAATAAAAGTTAGCATAAAGTTTAGATAGTGCCCACAATATTTATGATAGATATTTTTGTAATTGCATTGTTTAACTATTCTTGTTCCGTTTTTTCAGTTGTTTACTTGGGTTGCTGGGGCAACCGGCGGACCTGCGCACTGAATCCTGCATGACGCCGGAGGCACTTCCGGTAGTACGTGGTGATGGTGGAGGGTAATGTATAAAAGTTTGACTTGTATTTTATCTTATGTAATGGTCTGAGGACGGGGCTAACAACCCCGAAGCGTCACTTTGATTAAATAATATTTAATTAAGACCCGGCGCTCTTATTTGTTGTTTATATGCTTAATATTTAATGCACCCCGGGCAGTTTAACCTTTTCAAAGTGTGTGCAGTGCCCTATGGACATTGATTATATATATATATATATATATGTGTGTGTTTATACATACATATTTACATACATATTTACACACAGGGGAATGAAGAATTTATGCTATGAGGAGAGGTTGGCCAAACTGGATTTGTTTTCTCTAGAAAAAAGGTGCTTGAGAGGTGAAATGATTACTTGATATAAACATATTCTAGGTCCATATATAGAGATGGCAGAAGCTTTATTTATTCCAATAAAATTGTTTGTCACAAGAGGTCACAATTTAAGGCTGGAGGAAAGGAGTTTTAATCTCCTGCAAAGGAAAATATTTTTCACTGTAAGAGCAATAAAATTGTGGAACTCATTACCAAAGGAGGCTGTGAATGCCAATACCTTAGATACATTTAAAAATGGTTTGTATACATTTCTGGCTAGAAACAGAATTCAGGGATATGATTGCTTGTGTTATATGGGTCACCTTTTAATGGGATTAATTTAAACTTAATTGGAGCTTTTTTGTAATTATATTTGATTTGTATAGGTTGAACTTGATGGACTTCTGTCTTTTTTTCAACCTCATCTACTATGTTACTATGTACATATACATACTTAAAGGGACATGAAACCCACATTTTTTCTTTCATGATTTAGAAAGAGAATGCAATTTTAAACATCTTTCTAATTTACTTCTATTATCTAATTTGTTTTATTCTCTTGATATTATTTGCTGAAAAGCATATCTAGATATGCTCAGTAGCTGCTGATTGGTTGCTGCACATAGAAGCCTCATGTGATTGGCTCACCCATGTGCATTGCTCTTTCTTCTAATGAAGAAAAATAAATAATAGAAGTAAATTGTAATGTTGTTTAAATTTGTATGTTCTATCTGAATCATGAAAGAAAGATTTTGGCTTTAGTGGCCCTTTAAATAGAAATATTTACACATGTATATATGTATGCATATATACATTATATCCCTTTCCATTCAAACACCTTGTCATTTAACTTAGAACTTTTAACCTTTAAAACTTTTTAAAATATATTTATATGTATATATCTTATCAGATAGTGTATATATGAGCGCTTTATTTTAATATATTAATGCTGTCCAGAGGCGTAACTAGAAACCACAGGGCCCAGGTGCAAGAATCTAAGAAGCCCCCCCCCCTACCCCCCAAAAAATATGAATTTGATATATATATATATATATATATATATATTTACATTTAACACAGAAAAAAATGTGATTCAAAACATATCTACCCAAGCCTTGCAAGAAAATACAGAACTTATCTCAGCTGTGCCCCTGCTTTGCAAAAAGTCTGATTTTTAAACATATCTACCCAAGCCTTGCAAGAAAATACAGAACTTATCTCAGCTGTGCCCCTGCTTTGCAAAAAGTCTGATTTTTAAACATAGCTACCCAAGCCTTGCAAGAAAATACAGAACTTATCTCAGCTGTGCCCCTGCTTTGCAAAAAGTCTGATTTTTAAACATATCTACCCAAGCCTTGCAAGAAAATACAGAACTTATCTCAGCTGTGCCCCTGCTTTGCAAAAAGTCTGATTTTTAAACATATCTACCCAAGCCTTGCAAGAAAATACAGAACTTATCTCAGCTGTGCCCCTGCTTTGCAAAAAGTCTGATTTTTAAACATATCTACCCAAGCCTTGCAAGAAAATACAGAACTTATCTCAGCTGTGCCCCTGCTTTGCAAAAAGTCTGATTTTTAAACATATCTACCCAAGCCTTGCAAGAAAATACAGAACTTATCTCAGCTGTGCCCCTGCTTTGCAAAAAGTCTGATTTTTAAACATATCTACCCAAGCCTTGCAAGAAAATACAGAACTTATCTCAGCTGTGCCCCTGCTTTGCAAAAAGTCTGATTTTTAAACATATCTACCCAAGCCTTGCAAGAAAATACAGAACTTATCTCAGCTGTGCCCCTGCTTTGCAAAAAGTCTGATTTTTAAACATATCTACCCAAGCCTTGCAAGAAAATACAGAACTTATCTCAGCTGTGCCCCTGCTTTGCAAAAAGTCTGATTTTTAAACATATCTACCCAAGCCTTGCAAGAAAATACAGAACTTATCTCAGCTGTGCCCCTGCTTTGCAAAAAGGTAGATCCTGCAAGATAGTTATATCATTATATTTAACCTACCCTGTTATTTTCTGATGTGTGTATTGTTATATGTATTGGCTATTTATTGTTTTGTTTTTATGATTTAAAATGCATATTTTATTACCATTATGTCTGACCATTATGTTAAAAGTTAGTTTAATCAGCTAAGGCCATGTATCTTTTTTGGACTTTAATGGTTTTATTCCCCTACATGAATACCTCTGTGTTATCTCTGTAATTTTAACTTTCCCTGTGTTTTTGCTTTTATGACCCTTAGCTCAAATGTTCATAGATATTCCCTCCCCATTCCTCTAAATGTTTGCAGCCCAATCTGACGCTAATTTATCTCTCTCCTTTAGTCTGATTTTTAAACATATCTACCCAAGCCTTGCAAGAAAATACAGAACTTATCTCAGCTGTGCCCCTGCTTTGCAAAAAGGTAGATCCTGCAAGATAGTTTCCCTCCCACCCCTCACCCCAGGCTCATTTCTTCCTTTATAGATAGTCTCCCACACTTATTTCATTCTCCTTAAATGACAGCTGCAACCACTGATCAGCACATCCTTCCTTCTACTTAACCCTATAGAATAAATACCCTCTCTTCCTACATATAGCTATATATCACACATCAATAGTGTATATACTTTTCATTTTTATTTTTAATCTACACACCTCATACCACTAACATGAATCCAAATATATCCTTACTGTTATTCATGATAACCCTTTTCTCACTCCAATTTGGTTCACATAATAACCGCCATAAGCACACACCTCAAACTGGAAAACAAATTATCATACATCATGGCCTGCTCTGTTGCTGTAACTTATCTGCTGAGTGCTGGTGGAGGGTTATAAAAAATAACCCTCCTACCCCCACCTCACAATATTATAAAGTATCACATTCACTATATGGCCAATCAAAAATGATTTCCAAATTCCTATTCCTTATGTTACTTGCCCTTGCAAATGACGTAGAGTCTAACCCTGGTCCCCTAACAAATTCCATTCCTAGCCTTCCAGCTAAGAAAGGCCTCTCCTTTGTGCACTGTAATATCCGCAGCTTACTACCGAAAATTGATGCACTGCAAGCTTGGTGTTTACAATACAAACCCAAAATCATTGTGATCTCTGAATCGTGGCTAACCCGCAAAATACCTGACTCTGCCATTGCAATACATGGATATTCATGCCATAGAAATGATAGAGCAAAGAGAGGAGGTGGCATTGTAATTTATGTTGACAATTCCACAAAGTTCACCCCCTTACAAAAATCTAGCTCTCCTGCCACCTTTGATTTCCTTTCTGGCAAAATTGAGATCCCGTGCAGTAAATCAATCATTGTTGCAGGAATCTACCGCCCACCAAGCTCCCCTGTGCATTCCATTTCGGACATAGCACAGCTCCTTAGTGAATCCATAACTCAAAACCCAAAAAGTGAAATTTTGGTTTTTGGAGATTTTAACATCGATTGGCTGAATCCAAAAAATAACAGTTGTCGCTCGCTGTTTAAATCTTTGCATCTAACGCAATTAATCTCCTCCCCAACTCGCATAAACATCAAAAGCCATAATCATACCCTGCTCGACTGGATTCTCTCCACTTCTCCCAACCGAATCCAGGAGGCAGGTGTTCTCCCTAACAATTTCAGTGACCACTGCTTAGTGTACTGCGTGCGCAAAATAAAGGCAACTAAATCCTCTCCCAAGGTTACAATCACCAGGTCCTTCAAAAAATTTAATCTTCAATCATTTCTAAATGACATCAAGAACCTCCCCTGGCACAGATTAAACCTAATCCCAGATCTAGACTCTGCAGTTGAATTCTTTCAGTCTGAACTCCTACAAGTTTGGAATTTACATGCACCGCTGCATAAGGTGAGAGTAAAAGGAGCACACTTTAATTGGATCACAGCTGACCTCATTCAAATGTACCAATTTCGGGATTCATTGTGGTCAAAGTTCAAGCATACTGGCTCTATGAATGATCACTGTGTATATAGAAAATGGCGAAATATATGTACTAAACAAACAAAATTGGCTAAGGCGCAATATTTCTGTGAAAATCTGAACAATAATATATGTAACCCTAGAAAGTTTTGGAAACTCATAAATAACTTACAAAATCCACCAATCCACTCCCAACCCTCTACTGTCAATGTGGATAACCAAAACCTGCAACTCCCCTTAGAA
The DNA here is from genome assembly GCF_027579735.1 of Bombina bombina. NCBI lineage: Eukaryota > Metazoa > Chordata > Amphibia > Anura > Bombinatoridae > Bombina > Bombina bombina. The sequence continues at coordinate 879,406,845 of NC_069499.1, forward strand.
GTAGCAAATGCCTTTAACAATTATTTTGTAGGATGCTCCACCACCCTGATTGACAAACTAATAAATGGCACGCATCCTGAAGCTACAAATGTGGATCAGGCCCCACTAAAACAGCAAAGACCCAATATAGAAAAGTTCAATTTTAGACCTGTACCCTTCAATGTCATTAAGAAACACCTCGATAATCTAAAAATGAAAAACCAGTCAGGACCTGATCAAATCCCAGCAATGCTGTTGAAGCTCAGTGCGCCGGCAATTGCTAAGCCTGTTGCAACCCTAATTAACGAATCCTTGGTGTCTGGATACATACCCAAACTCTGGAAAACTGCAAGAGTAGTGCCTATTCATAAAAGTGGGGAGTTAACCTTGGTTTCTAACTATCGTCCTATATCACTGCTCCCTGTATTGTCAAAAATCCTAGAAAAATGCGTCCATACGCAATTATGCGAGTATTACCAACTTTCTAACTATCTGACCCCTGATCAATCAGGTTTCAGACCGAATCACTCCACTACAACTGCCCTCCTAAAAGTTTGCAACGACATCCAAACTGCCATGGAACAAGGAGACCTAACTGGAGCTATTTTCCTTGATTTTGCAAAGGCTTTTGACACAGTGGACCATGACCTACTACTTCTCAAACTAAAAAACTCTGGTATTGCTGATCACCCGTTAACCTGGTTTAAATCATATGTATCGGATCGATCACAATATGTCTCTGTCTCTAACATTGACTCCCTCCCTCTCCCAGTCACGTGTGGTGTTCCCCAAGGTTCCATTCTCGGCCCCCTACTATTCACATTATTTATAAATGATTTGCCTAATGTCTGCAAATCCTCAACTGTACACATGTACGCAGACGACACGGTAATCTATGCAAACAAATCTGATCTGCTGCAGCTTGAAACAGTGCTCCAAGACCAGTTCACAGAGGTAGAAAAGTGGATCTCGAAAAACAAACTCTTCCTAAACACTGACAAAACGGTCACAATGATCTTTGGAATGGGACCTAAAATACATAAATTACAAAATTCCCATCTTCGCATCAAAACAAAATCCAATTGCACGCTGACCGCAGTCCACTCTTTTAAATACTTAGGTATGTTGTTAGACCCCAATCTATCTTTTGGACTCCACATAGAAAAAATTGCCTCTAAACTTTATCCAAAACTAGGTGCCCTGTACAGAAACAAATCTTGCCTCAGCCCTACAGTAAAGGAAAAGATTGTACAGCAAATGCTGATGCCTATCTTGGATTATGGGGACATAGTATATGCACCTGCTCCGCAAACTCACCTTAATAAACTAAATACGTTATATAACTCGCTCTGCCGCTTTGTGCTACAATGTAACTACAGGACCCACCATTGTGACATGCTAAAAGAACTAAACTGGCTGTCGCTAGAATCCAGACGCACCCTCCATCTTTCCTGCCTTGTCTTTAAGAGCCTTTCTGGGAAGCTCCCACCCTACCTGAGCAGAATGCTCTCCCCTGCTATTCCCACCTCCTATAACCTCCGATCCAATAACAGCACATTATTTAGCTTGCCTCAATACAAAAAAAAAGCAGCTCGATCCTCCTTTTCCTACAGAGCGCCACAATTATGGAATGACCTCCCTCACACTTTAAAAACTTCCCCAAGCCTAAAATCCTTTAAGAGATCCCTCTATACATATCTCAAAACAGAATGCTCCTGTCATGGATAAATATTTCATACCTGCTCTATGTTAAATGTTTGCATATAATGTGTATTTTTATTATTGTTTTTGTATTTTATTGTACCCTATTGTATCAATGCAATGTTTTGTGATCCCAGGACATACTTGAAAACGAGAGAAATCTCAATGTATCCTTCCTGGTAAAATATTTTATAAATAAATAAATAAATTCAGATTACATGTCTGCAAAAGGAAGTACCCTGTGCCCACCATCTGTGAGATGGCCTGACCCCTATTACTGTATATAGTGACACTGTTTAGTGCCCACAGTCTGTGAGATGGCCTGACCCCTATTACTGTATATAGTGACACTGTTTAGTGCCCACAGTCTGTGAGATGGCCTGACCCCTATTACTGTATATAGTGACACTGTTTAGTGCCCACAGTCTGTGAGATGGCCTGACCCCTATTACTGTATATAGTGACACTGTTTAGTGCCCACAGTCTGTGAGATGGCCTGACCCCTATTACTGTATATAGTGACACTGTTTAGTGCCCACAGTCTGTGAGATGGCCTGACCCCTATTACTGTATATAGTGACACTGTTTAGAGCCCACAGTCTGTGAGATGGCCTGACCCCTATTACTGTATATAGTGACACTGTTTAGTGCCCACAGTCTGTGAGATGGTCTGACCCCCTATTACTGTATATAGTGACACTGTTTAACCCACCAGTACTGTATAAAGTGAGTTTGTGACACAGTCTGTAATCTGCCGGTGAGATGGCTGGCCTGACCCTACCCGCCCCAGTACTTTATAAAGTGTCCACAGTAGTCTGTGACATGGTCCAGCCACCCCCCTGTTTTAGGGTTGCCACCCGTCCCTTAAAATACAGAACACTTATAAGTTACACATGCTGCAGGGTGTGCAAGGAGGAATATGAATAGTGCTGTCCAGAAACACAATACATGTTCCTCCCTGCACACCCTGCAGCATGTGTAACTCATGTCCAGGAAAACATGGCTGAGGTGGCAACCCTAACTGTTTATAGTGGTACTGTATAGTGACACTGTTTACCCCCGCCCCCCCATGCTGTAGTAAAAAGGTCTGTAATTTGCTGGTTCCACAAACATACACACACACACACACACACACACACACAGTACATGCATAAATACACACACAGTCACATACATACATAAACATACACACATATACACACACATACATGCATAAATACACACACAGTCACATACATACATAAACATACACACATATACACACACATACATGCATAAATACACACACCGTCACATACATACCATACACACATATACACACACATACACACACATACATGCATAAATACACACACCGTCACATACATACCATACACACATATACACACACATACATGCATAAATACACACACCGTCACATACATACCATACACACACACACACACATAAACATCAATGGGTAAAACAGAAAAACTAACCCCTGTAGTCAGAGACACTAGTGAGGCATCACGTCACACTCACATGATATCAGTGCAGGCAGTGGCAGGTCAACGTTTTTTATTTATATATATATATATATATATATATATATATATATATATATATATATATAAATATATATATATATATATATATATATATATTTTTTAAGCTTGGCCTCCAGCCTCAGGGGCCCAGTAGCAGCTGCAACATCTGCACCCCCTGTAGTTTTGCCCCTAATGCTGTCTTTGATGCTACTTTTTATTTAGCCCTAACCCTTTACACAAGGACTTCAGTAGTGCTAACCCAACGAGTATAAATTTAAACTTTTAATACGTGTGCAAATTAACGCGGGCATGATAGTTTAATATTGCATGTGCATTAACATTAGCATGCCACTTGTAATGTAGCCCATTATTGTTAAAAGTACTTATGTTTCAAGCACATTTTTGAGGATGAGCTATGTATAAATATAATGGAATAATACTGGTATTTTTATTGCGGCACCCCATATTTTAGGACGTTTATGTACTAAGTTAAGCTGTTATGTACAATCCGTTTTCTGTTTGTGTGTTATATGTATTTTATAGTGGCCTACTTTTATATATTTTTAATACCTGTCTCCGGCTGATACATAGAATGGTAAATGTTTTACTTGCTCATGCCTGTCTGCAGATGTCCGCAGCCTCAGAGCAGGTGGAACAATTAAGGAGCAGCGGTCTTAAGACCGCTGCTTCATAACTGCTGTTTCGGGCGAGCCTGAAGGCTTGTGCGGAAACAGGGGCATCAGGAGCCATTCGGCCCTTGCTAAATCGGCCCCATCATGTGATGTCATGAATAAATATATATCTTTTAACCCCTTAATGACGAGACCATTTTTCAATTTTCTTACCCTTAAAGGGACATGAAACCCAAAATTTTTCTTTCATGATTTAGAAAGAGAATGCAGTTTTAAACATCTTTCTAATTTACTTCTATTATCTAATTTGTTTTATTCTCTTTATATTCTTTGCTGAAAAGCATATCTAGATATGCTCAGTAGCTGCTGATTGGTTGCTGCACATAGAAGCCTCGTGTGATTGGCTCTCCCATATGCATTGCTTTTTCTTCAACTAAGGATATCTAAAAAATGAAGCAAAATAAATAATAGAAGTAAATTGTAATGTTGTATAAATTTGTATTCTTTATCTGAATCATGAAAGAAAGATTTTGGGTTTAGTGGCCTTTTAAGGACAAAGGGTATTTTTACATTTCTGCTGTGTTTGTGTTTAGCTGTAATTTTCCTCTTACTCATTTACTGTACCCACACATATTATATACCGTTTTTCTCGCCATTAAATGGACTTTCTAAAGATACCATTATTTTCATTATATCTTATAATTTACTATAAAAAAATATATAAAATCTGAGGAAAAAATGGAAAAAACACACTTTTTCTAAATTTGACCCCCAATATCTGTTACACATCTACAACCACCAAAAAACACCCATGCTAAATAGTTTCTAAATTTTGTCCTGAGTTTAGAAATACCCAATGTTTACATGCTCTTTGCTTTTTTGAAAGTTATAGGGCCATAAATACAAGTAGCACTTTGCTATTTCCAAACCACTTTTTTTCAAAATTAGCGCTAGTTACATTGGAACCCTGATATCTGTCAGGAATCCCTGAATATCCCTTGACATGTATATATTTTATTTTAGAAGACAACCCAAAGTATTGATCTAGGTCCATTTTGGTTTATTTCATGCCACCATTTCACCGCCAAATGCGATCAAATAAAAAAATAAAGTTCATTTTTTCACAAATTTTGTCACAAACTTTAGGTTTCCCACTGAAATTATTTACAAACAGCTTCTGCAATTATGGCGCAAATGGTTGTAAATGCTTCTCTGGGATCTCTTTTGTTCAGAAATAGTAGACTTATATGGCTTTGGGGTTGCTTTTTGGTAATTAGAAGGCCGCTAAATGCAGCTGCGCACCACACGTGTTTTATGCCCAGCAGTGAAGGGGTTAATTAGGGAGCTTGTAGGGAGCTTGTAGGGAGCTTGTAGGGTTAATTTTAGCTTTAGTTTAGTGTAGTAGACAACCACAAGTATTGATCTAGGCCCATTTTGGTATATTTCATGCCACCATTTCACCGCCAAATGCGAGCAAATAAAAAAAAAAACTTTAAATTTTTCACAATTTTAGGTTTCTCACTGAAATTATTTACAAATAGCTTGTGCTATTATGGCACAAATTGTTGTAAAAGCTTCTCTGGGATCCCCTTTGATCAGAAATAGCAGACTTATATGGCTTTGGCGTTGCTTTTTGGTAATTAGAAGGCCGCTAAATGCTGCTGCGCACCACACGTGAATTATGCCCAGCAGTGAAGGGGTTAATTAGGTAGCTTGTAGGGAGCTTGCAGGGTTAATTTTAGCTTTAGGGTAGAGATCAGGCTCCCAACTGACACATCCCACTCCCTGATCCCTCCCAAACAGCTCTCTTCCCTCCCCCACCCCACAATTGTCCCCGCCATCTTAAGTAATGGCAGAAAATAAAAATAATAAAATATTTTAGTTGTGATGGACCCCTGCCTTAGACCCCAACCTCCCTGATACCCCCCCAGCTCTCTAACCCTCTCCCCTACCTAATTGCCACCATCTTGGGTAATGGCAGCTGTCTGCCAGTACCCAGTTTGCCCCCAAAAACAAAAGTTTTTTTTTTTCTTTTGCACTTTTTAATTTTTTCTGTAGTGTAGCAGCCCCCCCCCCCCCACAATACCCCCCCCCCCCCCCGATCCTTTTATATTTAATTTTTTTAAATCTTTTTTCCCCCCTCTCCCTCCTGATTGGTGCCCCCGCAGCCCCCCCCCCCCCCGCACACGCTCCCGGCACCAGGCGTGCACATTGCACTTACAGGAACCGGATGCCGGGTAGCGATGGGCCGCCCACCCGCCTCCCTGCTACACTCCCACCCACCAACGAACGGCACCATCGCTACCGGTGCAGAGAGGGCCACAGAGTGGCTCTCTCTGCATCAGAGTCTTCTAAAAAGGTATTGCAGGATGCCTCCATATCGAGGCATCACTGCAATACCCTGAGAGCTGCTGGAATCGATTGCGATCGCTTCCAGCACTCTGTTAGACAACTGACGTACCAGGTACGTCTATTTTCATTAACTGTTCGCTTTTGCATGACGTACCTGGTACGTCAGTTGTCATTAAGGGGTTAATTACAAGTCATGTATAAAATAAATGCATGACAATCTTCAACATATCAGAATGATTGAAGACCAAGTAAAATGTCAAAATATATAAAACAATTAATTTTCCAGTTGGCAACAATAAATTTATTCTCAGCAACTTTTGAAAAACCATATAAATGTACAAGAGGTAAAAAGCTATCGGCTAGATTACGAGTTTTGCGTTAAGCTGAAAAAGCAGCGTTAACAGGTCCTAACGCTGCTTTTTCACTACTGCTGCGATTACGAGTCTTTCAGGTTTAGGGGCACCGCACACTTCTTTGGCCTTACCGCAAACCGACTTATGTAAACTTCGTAAACCCTTTTTTCTATGGGACTTCCATAGCGCTGGTATTATGAGTCTGTCCTAGGAGGCCAAAAAGTGAGCGGTACACCCTCTACCTCCAAGATTCCTAATGCATTTTAAAGTCAGTAGTTATGAGTTTTACACTACAACGTCGTAGCATAAAACTCATAACTAAAGTGCTAAAAAGTACACTAACACCCATAAACTACCTATTAACCCCTAAACCGAGGCCCTCCCACATCGCAAACACTATAATACAATGTTTAACCCCTAATCTGCCGCTCCGGACATCGCCACCACTAGAATAAACATATTAACCACTAAACCGCCGTGCTCCCGCCTCGCAAACACTAGTTAAATATTATTAACCCCTAATCTGCTGCCCCCAATGTCGCCGCAACCTACCTACACTTATTAACCCCTAATCTGCCGCCATCAACGTCGCCGTCACTATATTAAATTTATTAACCCCTAAATCTAAGTCTAACCCTAACCCTAACACCTCCTAACTTAAATATAATTTAAATAAATCTAAAGAAAATTACTATAATTAACTAAATTATTCCTATTTAAAACTAAATACTTACCTATAAAATAAACCCTAAGCTAGCTACAATATAACTAATAGTCACATTGTAGCTAGCCTAGGGTTTATTTTTATTTTACAGGCAAGTTTGTATTTATTTTAACTAGGTAGAATAGTTATTAAATAGTTATTAACTATTTAATAACTACCTATCTAAAATAAATACAAATTGGCCTGTAAAATAAAACTTAACCTAAGTTACACTCACACCTAACACTACACTACAATTAAATAAAGTAACTAAATTAAATACAATTAAATAAATTAACTAAATTGAATACAATTAAATAAATTAAATTTGCTAAATCACACAAAAAACACTAAATTACAGAAAATAAAAAACAAATTACAGATCTTTAAACTAATTATACCTAATCTAATAGCCCTATCAAAATACCCCCCCCCCCAAAAAAAAAATAAAAAAAAACCTAGCCTAAACTAAACTATCAATAGCCCTTAAAATGGCCTTTTGCAGGGCATTGCCCCAAAGTAATCAGCTCTTTTACCTGTAAAAAAAAAAAATACAAACAACCTCCCCCAACAGTAAAACCCACCACCCACACAACCAACCCCCCAAATAAAATACTAACTAAAAAAACCTAAACTCCCCATTGCCCTGAAAAGGGCATTTAGATGGGCATTGCCCTTAAGAGGGCATTTAGCTCTTTTGCAGGCCCAAAGCCATAACCTAAAAAATAAATCCACCCAATACACCCTTAAAAAAATCCTAACACTAACCCCAGAAGATTCACTTACCGGGAGAAGTCTTCATCCAAGAGGCAAGATATCCTCAACAAAGCAGGCAGAAGTGGTCCTCCAGATGGGCAGAAGTGGTCCTCCAGACAGGCAGAAGTCTTCATCCAGACGACATCTTCTATCTTCATCCTTCCGGCGCGGAACGGGTCCATCTTCAAAAATCTGACGCGGAGCATCCTCTTCAAACCACGGCTTCTTCGTAATGAATATCTCTTTAAGCGACGTCATCCAAGATGGCGTCCCTTAGATTCCGATTGGCTGATAGAATTCTATCAGCCAATCAGAATTAGGGTACTAAAAATCCTATTGGCTGATTGGATCAGCCAGTAGGATTGAACTTCAATCCTATTGGCTGATCCAATCAGCCAAAAGGATTGCGCTTGCATTCTATTGGCTGATTGGAACAGCCAATAGAATGCCAGCTCAATCCTATTGGCTGATTGCATCAGCCAATAGGATTTATTCTACCTTAATTCCGATTGGCTGATAGAATTCTATCAGCCAATCGGAATCTAAGGGACGCCATCTTGGATGACATCACTTAAAGAGATATTCATTACGAAGAAGCCGTCGTTTGAAGAGGATGCTCCGCGTCGGATGTCTTGAAGATGGACCCGCTCCGCGCCGGAAGGATGAAGATAGAAGATGCCGTCTGGATGAAGACTTCTGCCCATCTGGAGAACCACTTCTGCCCATCTGGAGGACCACTTCTGCCGGCTTCGTTGAGGACATCTTGCCGCTTGGATGAAGACTTCTCCCGGTAAGTGAATCTTCGGGGGTTAGTGTTAGGATTTGTTTAAGGGTGTATTGGGTGGGTTTATTTTTTAGGTTAGGGCTTTGGGCCTGCAAAAGAGCTAAATGCCTTTATAAGGGCAATGCCCATCCAAATGCCCTTTTCAGGGCAATGGGGAGCTTAGGTTTTTTTAGTTAGTATTTTATTTGTCGGGTTGGTTGTGTGGGTGGTGGGTTTTACTGTTGGGGGTGTTGTTTGTATTTTTTTTTACAGGTAAAAGAGATAATTACTTTGGGACAATGTCCCTCAAAAGGCCCTTTTAAGGGCTATTGATAGTTTAGTTTAGGCTAGGGTTTTTTTCTTTTGGGGGGGGCTTTTTTTATTTTGATAGGGCTATTAGATTATTTGTAATTAGTTTAAAGATCCTTAATTTGTTTTTATTTTCTGTAATTTAGTGGGGATTTTTGTTTGTGATTGAGCTTATTTAATTGTATTTTAGTTAATTTATTTAATTGTATTTAATTTAGTTAATTTATTTAATTGTAGTGTAGTGTTAGGTGTTATTTTACAGGTCAATTTGTATTTATTTTAGCTAGGTAGTTATTAAATAGTTAATAACTATTTAATAACTATTCTACCTAGTTAAAATAAATACAAACTTGCCTGTAAAATAAAAATAAACCCTAAGCTAGCTACAATGTAACTATTAGTTATATTGTAGCTAGCTTAGTTTTTTTTTTATAGGTAAGTATTTAGTTTTAAATAGGAATAATGTAGTTAATGATAGTAATTTTATTTAGATTTATTTAAATTATATTTAAGTTAGGGGGGGTTAGGGTTAGACTTAGGGGTTAATACATTTAATATAGTGACGGCAACATTGGGGGCGGCAGATTAGGGGTTAATAAGTGTAGGTAGGTTGCGGCAACATTGGGGGCGGCAGATTAGGGGTTAATAAATATAATGTAGGTGGCGGCGGTGTCCAGAGAGGCAGATTAGGGGTTAATAAGAATAATGTAGGTGTCGGCGATGTCGGGGTGGCAGATTAGGGGTTAATAAGTGTAAGATTAGGGGTGTTTAGACTCGGGGTTCATGTTAGGGTGTTAGGTGTAAACATAAAATGTGTTTCCCCATAGGAATTAATGGGGCTGCGTTACTGAGTTTTACGCTGCTTTTTTGCAGGTGTTAGACTTTTTTTTCAGCCGGCTCTCCCCATTGATGTCTATGGGGAAGTCGTGCACGAGCACGTACAAACAGCTCACCGCTGACTTAAGCAGCGCTGGTATTGGAGTGCGGTATGGATCAAAACTTTGCTCTATGCTCACTTCTTGCCTTTTAATGCCGGATTTGTCAAAACTCTTAATACCAGCACTGCAGGTAAGTGAGCGTTGAGAAAAAACTGCTTGTTAGCACCGCATAGCTCTTAACGCAAAACTCGTAATCTCGCCGTATATTTTTTTCTTTAAAATGTGATGGGTCAGTTAAAGTGAGTGTAAATTTTGATGCTAAGGTGCCCGGTTTTTAAAAATTTGATTAAAAACAGGGGCACTTTAATTCATCAAAATGTACATTTCACTCCTGTTGTGAAAAATTACCTTGTTTTAATCTTCACAGCAGCTCCAGCTTCCTCCACACGTTGCAAAGCCTCTTTCTGGGTCTAAAATGTGGAATCCGGCTTCCTCCAATCACGGCGTTGAATCAGACACTGATTCCCCCGGGGGGGAAGCTGTGATTGGAGGATGACCTATCCAACATTTCTGACATAAGAAATGACTTGCGACAACCGGAGGGAGTGAAATGTAAATTTTGATGAATTAAAGTGCCCCTGTTTTTAATCAAATTTTTAAAAACCGGGCACTTTAGCATCAAAATTTACATTCACTTTAATTTAATTATTATATTTTGAGAACATTGTGTTTACTATAGCTGTGCGTTCTCATTAATGAAGTTATATTTGATACAAATATAACCATTGTTTCACTATCAGTATAATATGCTGGACTGGTGTCAGCTGAAAATTGGTATGCATTTTCTATACTTTTAGGCAAATAACCACTAAAACATTAAAATAACTTTAGTTATATACTGTGATATAACCAATTATATTATACTTGTTATGTCCCCTCCCATAACTACATGTCATAGTAAAAGATTCTTAAATTATTTCAAATTACACCACAGCATGGTACATTCTTGTATATTCATATAATGCATATACATTTAGGGCTAGATTACAAGTGGAGTAGTATTTACCGCTTCCACTAGAGTGCTAATTGCGCAAGAAATAATATTTTTTCGCTCGTCGGATTGCGATGGTATTATAGGTTCAAAGTTAAAAGTTATACCTCTCACGCTTACCCCACGAGCGCACACAGCTTGCTTATCTTGCAATTAGACTGTTGCGCAAGCAATAACCTATTCCCCCAAGTCAATGGAAAAAAAAGTGGAAAAAAACTCACTCCGAAACACGATCGCATATTTTCATATGCACATATCCAATTCTATATTTTAATATGCTCAAGCCCGATTGCATATTATAATATTCGCAAGTCTGACATGACAATACGAATATTGCATAAATATGCTTTTACATGTTTTCATCTACCCATCGGCAAAGGGCTCCAATGCACTTCTATATATATCTATATATGTGTACATATGTATTTATGTGTTTATATGTGCATATATTTCTATAAATACATATATACACATATAAATACATAAATACATATATATGCATATATATACATAAATTGAAATGTACACATATAAATACATAAATACATATATATATATATATATATATATATATATATATATATACACATATCAATACATAAATACATATGTGCACCTATAAATACATAAATACATATATATATATACATATAAATACATAAATACATATATATATATATATATACATAAAAATATATATACATATAAATATATAAACATATATATATATATATAAATACATATGTACACATACTGTATATAGACATATATATATATATATATATATATATACATATACATATATATATATATATATATATATATATATATACATGCATATATATATATATATATATATATATATATATATATATATATATATATATATATATATACATGCATATATATCTGTAGACATGTATATGTATGTATCTCAATTTTAAAGTCTTCCTTTTCTAACACCTGAGTTTTTATATCTTTAAGCAATTATAACTTTTTTGAGCAATGTTTTTTAAAATTATTTTTATTATATAGTTTTATTATGAGTGTAAATGTGCTTTGTAAGGTTTGAAAGAGAGGAGAGGTCCAATGGCACTACTTGTGTATAAATATGACTGCACCTTATGTATAATAGTAGCTAATTAGTATACCATTGAGAAGGGGAGGAGGTGCTGTGTATTGGGTTAATTATACAAAAAGAAGTAATGGAAAGAACCATTCTAGAACACACATGTAGCACTCAATGCAGTGACATGCAAATTATATTATTAAATGCATAGGTACAAAATGGAGCTAGATGATCAAATGCCCGGATAGAAGTTAAAACATAACTTTTATTAAAACGCAAAAAGAATTAAAATCTTGGGATGTGCAATTAAAAATATACAGATTAGAAAGGACTACCAGTGGTTCTATAAAATGTACCAAATGTTTGCTTAATATAATAGCTCAGTCACTATGTTTGGTGCACACAGTATTGAAGTACAACAGATCAGGAAAAATTGGCAGCTAAATTGCTGATTACCCATAAACCCTGTGTCTCAAGATGAACAGAGGGGTATAATGATAATAAAATGTGCAATGTGCAATCAGCCAATAGGATTGAGCTCTCATCCTATTGGCTATTCCAATCAGCCAATAGGATTGGGCTCTCATTCTATTGGCTGATTGCAACAGCCAATAGGATGAGAGCTCAATCCTATTGGCTGATTGGAACAGCCAATAGGATTTTAGCAGCTCTAATCCTATTGGCTGATTGAAATCTTTCAGCCAATAGGAATGCAAGGGACGCCATCTTGGATGACGTCACTTGCATTGAAGTTCCAGTTTACAGAGGAGACCGTATGAAGAGAATGCTCCGCACCGGATGTCTTCAGGATGTACCCACTCTGCGCCGGATGGATGAAGATACAAGATGCCATCTGGATGAAGACTTCTTGCCACCAGGATTCTTCAAGAACTGTAAGTGAATCATCGGGGGTTAGTGTTTTTCAAGGGTTTTTTGGGTGGGTTTTATTTTTAGTTTAGGGTCTGGGCATGTAAAAGAGCTAAATGCCCTTTTAAGGACAATGCCCATACAAATGCCCTTTTCAGGGCAATGGGGAGAATAGTTTTTTTTAGAAATTTATTTAATTTGGGAGGGTTGGTTGTGGGGGTGGTGGGTTTTACTGTTGGGGGGGGTGTTTGTATTTTTTTTACAGGTAAAAGAGCTGTTAACTTTGGGGGATTGCCCCACAAAAGTCCCTTTTAAGGGCCATTGGTAGTTTATTGTAGGCTAGGTTTTTTTTTGGGGGGGGGGGGTTATTTTGATAGGGCTATTAGATTAGGTGTAATTCTTTTTTTATTTTTGATAATTTGTTTCTTAATTTTTGTAATTTAGTGTTTGTTTTTTTAAAGGGACACTATACCCAAAAAAATTCTTTCGTGATTCAGATTGAGCATGAAATTTTAAGCAACTTTCTAACTTACTCCTATTATCAAATTTTCTTCATTCTCTTGGTATCTTTATTTGAAATGCAAGAATGTAAGTTTAGATGCCGGCCCATTTTTGTGAACAACCTGGGTTGCCCTTGCTGATTGGTGGATAAATTCATCTACCAATAAAAAAGTGCTGTCCAGAGTACTGAAACCAAAAAAAAGCTTAGATGCCTTCTTTTTCAAATAATGATAGCAAGAGAACGAAGAAAAATTGATAATAGGAGTAAATTAGAAAGTTGCTTAAAATTGCATGCTCTTTCTGAATTACAAAAGAAAAAATTTGGGTTCAGTGTCCCTTTAAGTAATTTAGTTATTTTTATTTTTAGTAATCTTAGTGTTTTTTTTTTTGTAATGTTAGGTTTTAGTGTAAGGCAGCTTAGGTTTTATTTCACAGGTAAGTTTGTATTTATTTTAACTAGGTAGTTAGTATTTACTAACTAGTCTACCTAGTTAAAATAAATACAAACTTACCTGTGAAATAAAAATAAAACCTAAGCTAGCTAAAATATAACTATTAATTATAAGGTATGTATTTAGTTTCAAATAGGTATTATTTAGTTAATAATTGTAACTTTAGTTTAGCTGTATTTTAATTATGTTAAAGTTAGGGAGTGTTAGGCTTAGGGTTACGTTAGGGTTAGGTTTAGGGGTTAATTGACATATTTAGTAGTAGTGATGTGGGAGGCCAGAGGTTTAGGGGTTAATAACTTTAATATAGTGGCGGCAACATCGGGAGCGGCAGATTAGGGGTTAATAGTTTTATGTAGGTGGCGGTGATGTTGGGGGCGGCAGTTTAGGGGTTAATAACTGTATGTAGGTGGCGGTGATGTTGGGGGCAGTAAGGGGTGATTAGACTCTGGGTTTATGTTAGGGTGTTAGGTTTAAACATAACTTTTTATTTCCCCATAGACATCAATGGGACTGCGTTATGGATCTTTTCATTCCGCGATCGCAGGTGTTAGGCTTTTTTTCACCGGCTCTCCCCATTAATGTCTAAGGGGAAATCGTGCACGAGCACGTCAAAGCAGCGATTGTTTTCGGTGCGATATGGAGCTCAGCGCTACCATATCGCCCGCACAAACCTGCTTTTTTAAAACTCATAATACCATCGCTATAGGGAGGTGAAATAATGCCGCTTTTGTGGCGGTCATTAAAATCCCTATAGCGCTCAAAACTCGTAATCTAGCTGATTGTTAAATATTATTGTAGAATTATTATTTAGACACAGACACAACGTTTGGGACCAAAACAAAAAGAGAAGAAAATAGCATAGTGTATTTTGATCACCACTTTGGTGCCGAATTATCAAGCTCCGAATGGAGCTTGATGCCCCTGTGTCCGTGCGAGCCTTCCAGCTCGCCGGAAACAGCAGTTATGAAGCAGTGGTCTAAAGACGTCATTTGCTGTGTAGCTCTGCCCTACACTATATAAATATATATATATATATATATATATATATATATATATATATATATATATATATATATATATTTATATATATATATATATCACTCACCAGCTAGCTCACAGCTAAGATAAAATCACAACTGGAAAGGTTAGTTACCACATCTGGCCAAATGGGAAAGCTCAGGCACCACGTCAAGGTCCTTTCCACTACCTTTCCAGTTGTAATTTTATCTTAGCTGTGAGCTAGCTGGTGAGTGCTGGCTGTTTCTATGTGTTGTATTACTTTTTGTTTGTAATCCCCCTTGTTTCTTGCACCCATTCCGGACTGGGGTTAACTGCCTGTGGCTCTGGTGACATCACAGCTTTTTTGGAGTGCTATTTAGCACCCAGGGCTGGATGCTGCTGAGTCACAGGATGTGTACCTGATCCGGTCTTGGAGTGCAGTTCCCTTCCATGTTTTGTATTTTCTCTGGGTGATTACATCCACCTGTGCACACCTTCTTTGTTCTCAGTCTGTTTGCCTTTGTGAGCTCGCATGATGGTGTGGCTGTGTTAGGGACTCAGGCAGTGGAAAGGACCTTGACATGGTGCCTGAGCTTTCCCATTTGGCCAGATGTGGTAACTAACCTTTCCAGTTGTGATTTTTTCTTAGCTGTGAGCTAGCTGGTGAGTGCTGGGTGTTTCTATGTGTTGTATTACTTTTTGTTTGTAATCCCCCTTGTCTCTTGCACTCATTCCGGACTGGGGTTAACTGCCTGTGGCTCTGGTGATATCACAGCTTTTTTGGAGTGCTATTTAGCACCCAGGGCTGGATGTTGCTGAGTCACAGGATGTGTACCTGATCCGGTCTTGGAGGTCAGTTCCCTTCCATGTTTTGTATTTTCTCTGGGTGATTACATCCACCTGTGCACCCCTTCTTTGTTCTCAGTCTGTTTCTCTTTGTGAGCTTGCATGATGGTGTGGCTGTGTTAGGGACTCAGGCAGTGGAAAGGACCTTGACGTGGTGCCTGAGCTTTCCCATTTGGCCAGATGCAGTAACTAACCTTTCCAGTTGTGATTTTATCGTAGCTGTGAGCTAGCTGGTGAGTGTTGGCTGTTTCTATGTGTTGTATTACTTTTTGTTTGTAATCCCCCTTGTTTCTTGCACCCATTCCGGACTGGGGTTAACTGCCTGTGCCTCTGGTGACATCACAGCTTTTTTGGAGTGCTATTTAGCACCCAGGGCTGGCTGTTGCTGAGTCACAGGATGTGTACCTGATCCGGTCTTGGAGTGCAGTTCCCTTCCACATTTTGTATTTTTTCTGGGTGATTACATCCACCTGTGCACCCCTTCTTTGTTCTCAGTCTGTTTGGCTTTGTGAGCTTGCATGATGGTGTGGCTGTGTTAGGGACTCAGGCAGTGGAAAGGACCTTGACGTGGTGCCTAAGCTTTCCCATTTGGCCAGATGCGGTAACTAACCTTTCCAGTTGTGATTTTATCTTAGCTGTGAGCTAGCTGGTGAGTGCTGGCTGTTTCTATGTGTTGTATTACTTTTTGTTTGTAACCCCCCTTGTTTCTTGCACCCATTCCGGACTGGGGTTAACTGTCTGTGCCTCCGGTGACATCACAGCTTTTTTTGGAGTGCTATTTACCCATCTGTTTAATATAGCCATTTGCAGTTAAATACATAGTCATATAGCATATACCTTTGAACCCCTATAAATATTTTTTATCACATCGTGTTTATGTAAGGTCTTATTTGAGGTCTTCAGTCTCGTCGTCGCTAACCAGACACACGTTAAACTGCAAAACTATGCAAAAAAGTTATCCATTGCTTTGAAGCTAATACAAACTATAAGTATGTAAAAAATACACTAATATCCCTTCAATGGTGCAATCCAAATAAGTTAAAGTGAACATTAAAATGTGAAAAGAAAGACAGATGCATTACATAATGAAATATGCCTAAGTTTTCTGTTTTAATTTAAAAACAATATATCAGTGATTTAAAATCAAAGCCAATCTAAAAAAAAGCTAATACCAAATCATTACCATATTCTGATTGGATAAAAGTTATAAACCAATCAAAATAAGAGGGTAGACTTATGTCCTACAAAGCAGAAGTACTTGCTAAATTATATAAATGGACAATAGAAGAGCAATGTCATTTGAAATGCTCTAAAAATAATTCTGTGATTTAAAGAGACATGAAACCCAAATATTTTATTTCATAATTTTACTCCTATGATCTCATTTGCTTCATTCTCTGAGTATCCATTGTTGAAGGAACAGCAATGCACTACTGGAAGCTACCTGAAGGTCAATGTGAAGCATATATCTGCAGCCACCAATCAGCAGCTCCTGAGCCTACAAAGGGAATGAAACAAATCAGATAATACAAATAAATTGGAAAGTTGTTTAACATTGTTTGCGTTATCTGAAACAGGAAAAAATATTGTGTTTCATGTCCCTATAATTTAGCACATTTATTTATTAGATTTATTTTTAACCCCTTAATGACCAGCAAGACTAGACTATAACAAGACGCCTGCATGAGGGAGAGAGGTTGTTGTAACACATCCGTCTTGCCGCTAGTGATGAGGCCCACACTATTAGGGGCCAAAAAACACTTAAAGACCAGCAACATACAGTTTAGGGGTTAAAACAAAATGCACCTTAAAGGGACATTCCGGTCAAAATGTAAATGCAGATAGATGAATTACATCTTTGAATAGAAACATATTTGCAATATACATGTATGGAGCTTGATGTCCCTTGTTTCCGGCGAGCCTGGTCCATAACTTGTCCGCCTGCTCTGAGGCCGAAGACAGAAATCAACCCAATCGAATACGATGGGGTTGATTGACACCCCCTGTCATATGCGTATGCTGTCTGCATTTATCGATGTGCCGCGATGTGTAGCAGACATGATACGCTACTTCGTATCATGTCCGCTCGCACATTGGTAAATATACCCCTTAAATACACTTTTCAAACAGTTATAAATTTATCATAAGCATTTTTTCTAATACATGTATAATACAAAAATGCTTCTATTCAAAACTGAAATGCATCCATGTGGATTCCAATTTTGGCTACAATGTCCCTTTAACTTTCAAAGTGTTATTACATTTTTCTTTAAATGCAAAGCACAGAAATTGGAACATTCTGTCCTTTAATATACTGCAATTTTTAGCGTAGGACTCGTTTATAATGATGAACCCTTAAGTGCCCTTATATTCACCCCACACCCCTGTGAGATGAACTATTATACAGTTGTCTGATGTAAGTAAAATAACACATCAACACTTAACAGAACACAGCAACCAATAAGAAACAAGCTTTGGACTCTCACTACCTTGGCGCCGTTTGCCAGTGTTGTACGGGCCACTGGGGAGCTCTCTGTTGCTCATTAGAAAAAGGGTTTGTAGTTTATAGAATGTGATGTTATCCAAACAGGAAGCTATTAAAACAAAGTATTTGCTTTAATATTCAAAAGAGCTTGTGGCAAAGACAAGATTGGCACTGAATCCTCTGTAAGAGTCAGTTTAGTGATAAACTGAACTCTATTATATTAATTTGTTGAACATTTTCTCACCATTATTTCCTATTTTCTTCATTATTTGAGCTAATGTTTAAATTTACTGTTATAAGAATTTAGAGAAATGCCAACGTTGGCAAAAGCTTTAATGCTCAGAGACATCAGGAAAGAGACGGCAATGTAGAGGGCAAAGAAATCACTTTGAAAGGGTCAACCTTGACACTATAGAGGACAGAATACGACACTGAAGAAGAACAGTGATTATTCAGATGGAAAAAATTAAGGAACTATAATACAAATGAAGAGCAATAATATTATCGCTTGGTGTGTTAAAGGGACATGGAACCCAATTTTTTTCTTTCATGATTCAGATAGAGAATGCAATTTTGAACATTACAATTTACTTCTATTAGCTAATTTGCTTCATTCTTTAGCTATCCTTTGTTGAAGAAAGAGCAATACACATGGGTGAGTCAATCACTTGAGGCATCTATGTGCAGCCACCAATTATCAGCAACTGAGTCTATTTAGATATGCTTTCCAACAAAGGATATCAAGTGAATGAAGCAAACTAGATAACTTAAATTGTAAAGTTGTTTAAAATTGCAAGCTCTTTCTTAATCATGAACGGAAAAATCTGGATTTCATGTCCCTTTAAACCTATGGTGCTAATCTAATGGTGAACAAGTAAGGAGATCTTCATGTGGTTCTGTGGTATACTATTAATAATAATGATTTACTTCAGGTCTTAAAGGGATGGTCTAGTCATAATTAGATATTTATGATTTAGACAGAACATACCATTTTCCAATTTACTTCTATTATTTAATTTGCTTCATTCTCTTGTTATCCTTTGCCGATCTATGGTAAGTTCAGGAGCAAAAAAGAACCTAGGTACTAGCTGCTGATTGGTGACTGCATATATATAACGATTGTCATTGGCTCACCCATGTGTTCATTAAGCAACCAGTAGTGCATTGCTGCTCCTTCAACAAATGATACAAAGAGAAGGCAGCAAATCCGATAATAGAAGTAAATTGGAAAGTTGTTTAAAATTGTATAATCTACCTAAATCATGAAGAATTGTTTTTGGGTTTTATGTCCCTTTAAAAGGCACAACAGCATTTACAGCAGCATTTTGGATTGTGCTTTACGCACCTTTTCTAATACGAGCACAATACGTACCCTAGTTTGATCCTTGTGTTGCTTTTTAAAAGTAGACGGTGCACTAAAAAGGTTTTGGCCGCTTAAATATGCTTTGGTTAAAATATTTGACCATCCATTTGTGATACCGGATTGTGTGTTATTATTTGTACAAGGTTATGCAAATGATAATGCTACCTGCACTATTGATTTTGCTCCACTTGTAATCTTGCTCAATATCATACAACAATTATACAAAGATAATTGTTTAAAGGGAGAAGTAATTCTGCAAATTAGACGTAACAGAGAAGATAGGTGACCTCACTAAGGAAAGATGAAAAATGTCACGAGGAATAAGGAATACTACCTAAGAGAGAGATGTGACATATGACATTGCAGAGGTGATACATGGAAACTATATCGGCGGGGGGCATTGGAATAAGAGTTGACATTTGAAAGAAAGGGCCAGCAGAAACTCAAGCGGGGAGAAATCACACTCCAGGGGAAAGGAAACACTACTAAGAACAAATGTGACATTTAAAGGGACATTAATCATTGCAAATTCCTGCAATGAATTTAAAGCTTTATAAGCAACTGAATGCTTCCAATTCAAATCTTGCTTCAAAAAGAGTAGGGAGCATGCTCTATTAAAGGACCACTAAAGTCAAAATTAAACTTTCCTCATTCAGAGAGAGCACACGATTTTAAACAACTTTCCGATTCATATCCGTTATCTAAATATGCACAATCATTTTATATTCACACTTTCTGAGGCACCATCTCCTACTAGCATGTGCAAGATTCACAAATGATAGGTTTATGCTGATGGATGTCACATGATGCAGTTGGATGGAAAATAAAACAACTATGGGGCCAATTATCTAAACTTTGCCGGTTCTGACATATTTTTTTACGCCGACCCTCGCAGGGGCTGCTCTGCTGGAATTATCTTAAAAAGGGACAGTTCCTGCGAGCGGCGAGAGGTCCCCTATAGAAAGAAATGGATAAAAAAAAAAAAAAACGCTGCTGTGTAGGGCAGATATAGCAGTGAGCAGAAGGTGCATTTTAAAAATTAAACCCTGAATCAAAAAATAAACACATTGCGCTGCTTTCTGCATATAGCATCTTACAATTGCCTCTAATTTTGTATGCATGTGTTTTTCTATTAGGGTATTAAGTATTTTGCGTATTTTGTCACACACTCGCCTCCTTTTAGTTTGTAAGAAAAAAACAATAAGATCTGTAGGGTAGAAAAGTTTCTATGGGGCCAATTTATTAATGTGCGAGCAGACATGATACAATGTAGCGTATCATGTCCACCGCACATCGATAAATGCCGACAGCATACGCTGTCGGCATTTATCATTACACAAGCAGTGCTAGCAGGGGGTGTCAATCAACCCAATTGTATAGGATCGGGTGGATTGATGTTGGTGGCCTCAGAGCAGATAGACCGCTGCTTTATAACTTCTGTTTCCGGCGAACCTGAAGGCTTGCGCAGAAACAGGGGCATCAAGCTCCATTCGGAACTTGATAATTCGGCCCATATGTGTTTTTTGCACATAAATTACAATTTACGCTGTGCATATTTAATACAATTTATTCCTGTGTAATTTACATACAAATTGTACGTTTTTGATAAAAAAACGATTTTTAGTGAACAATTTTGTTATGATTTTTGATGCACCTTGACAATAAAAAAAATTCCTGCATATTTATATGAATGGTTCAACTATTTGTTTTGTATGATTTGTAAATAACGATTTTAACTATGTACTTTTGTAATATATGCATCTCCTTCCCATATGAAAATTCAGTATGCGCCCATTAGCAAGACACCCTCTTTTCAGGGTAAAAAGTTGCTTTAGATAATTCTATCAGAAAAATAGAAGTACTGGCCAACAGTCTTAAATAATTTTGCCAGCCCTGTTGGCATTTAACATTGCACAAGCTGTTCACCAGAACTGCTTGTGCAATGATGCCCCCTGCAGATTCGCAGCCAATCGGACGCTAGCAGGGGTTGTCAATCAGCCCGATCATATAGGACAATCAGCCCGATCATATAGGATGGGGCGGATTGCAGACCGCAGCCTCAGAGGCAGCGGACCAGTTATGGAGAAGCAGTCTTAAGACCACTGCTTCATAACTGCTGTTTCCAGCAAGCCTGAAGGCTCGCGTAGAAACAGGGGCATCAAGCTGCATTTGGAGCTTGATAATTCAGCCCCTAAAACTGCTTTTGCATTGTCTATTTATTATGCACTTGTTGATTATGCTATTCTACTGTGTTTAGGGGCCCTTTAAGACTCTAAGGGGCCCATTTATAAAGCTCCGGATGGAGCTTGAGGGCTCTGAGTAGGCGGACAGACATTGCCGCAATTCAACCCGATCGAGTACGATCAGGTTGATTGACACCCCATGCTGGCGGCTAATTGGCCGCAAATCGGCAAGGGGCGGTGTTGCACCAGCAGTTCACAAGAGCTGCTAGTGCAATGCAGAATGTGGAGACCTTTGTTAAACAGACCTTTGTTAAATAGAGGCCTAAGGGGTGAATACTATGGCTTTGGATTGGCTGTACATCCCAGCGTCTCTTTTCTAAAATATAAAAAAAAAAGTTTCAGGATTATGGTGACTGGCAGCAGTGCTTACAAAAGGGTCCTGGAGAGGGGTAAAAAGGCTCTCTCAGATATTTAAAGGGACAGTGTACACTAGATTCTTCTTTGCGTAAATGTTTTAGAGACGATTCATTTATATAGCCCATCTGGTAGTGTTTTTATAAAAATGTATAGTTATGCTTATTTTTTAAGAACATTGTGCTGATTTTCAGACTCCTAACCAAGCTCCACAGTGTCAGATGTATACGCGCGTTTACTCCTGCCGGCTCCTGTTTATGTTATCTGTCTTTTCATATGCAGGGAAGGGGGAGAGGGGTGTGTCTGCTCTTTTTGTTTACCCAGCCCCTTTCAGTGGGTGTTCCAGCTAACCTCATCAACAATGCTAAACTGGGAGCTTCTAAGTAAGTTTTTAATAGGTTTTACTGTATTTTTAGATCAGTATCTGTGCATATTTTACTTTATAGTAGTGTCTATTACATGCCGTTATATGAAAAAGTGTGTATTCTATTCATTTAAGATAAATACTAACCATATATTAAATCAATTAATGTCCCTTTAAGAGAAAAGAAGATACTCTACGGAGAGAAAAGATGACATTAATGATCAGAGGTGACATTGTAGAGAGGAGAGGTGACACTGGCCAAGTAGTGATGATGTCACCACAGAAAAAGAATAGAGCTGGAATTTGTCACTGTTTTGTAGAAGGTGATACAGGAAATTATAGAGGTGGCACTTAGAAAAAGAAACTATCACAATTGAGAACAATTAATTAATATTTAAAATATAGCTCGTTGTGTAGATATTCTCTGAAAAGATCCACCTTTTGCATTGTAAAATTTCTGAATACTGTAGACAGTGTGTCATCTGAAGAAATATTTACTACAAACAGCTGTGTGCATCCAGGCATCTCATATTTTATGCTCCTATTAAGGCAGACTTTATACAACTTTTGATTTAGTCCATACGTCTGCGGACATACAAAGACAAAACCTTACATGCCATTCAATATACTCAAAGCACCAAAGGAACAGTGTAGAATTGTGAGTGATCCAACACAGACCCAGCGGTGTACAGGAATTGCCTTTGAACCTGGCTTAAAACAGTAAAATATTTAAGTTGAAGACACATATTTTGTTACTAGGGCAGCAAGTTCAGAAAAAGATATTTTAACCATTTGGCAACAAATAATGTAGATATACTTTTCAAATGTGGATATCAATGCTGCTCCGCAGGTAAATAATTAAATAGTTGATATAGTGATAATATTAAAACAGTAAACATATATATTTTATGTCTCTGACTTTTTCAGTAGACATTTTTGAATATTATTCTCTTTATATTGTCAATAAGAAGAAGTGTATGGAGAGAGATTGTTTAATGAAACCTGGAATTTTCTTTGGTTGAGCGATGCACAGGATTTTTTAGATGTAGCAGAAGTGTATTTAGTATCTGGGCAATCAATGATTGAGATGCAGGAACAGTGTCCAAATGAATATAAGTTAAAAGTCCAACTTTTATTGAACACAGTTTAAAAACATTGCAGGACAATGATAGCTCAAACATACAGGAAGAGAAGTGCTCTGCCAGGAATTAACAACAGCTCAGTGGCATATTCTCTGGCCCAGTTACCACACAGGAGCAACTTCTTTTAGCCCAGTTGTGCTTTTCACAGACGAACATTTTCCTGACATATATCAGTCTGATCCCACCTAACAAGGTCAGTCCAGCCCCAAAATACCAGGTAATTATCCTCTAAACAAGGGAAATGACAACCCCAGACAATCATCTTGGCCTCCTTTAAGCCCCGTCAGTGAGATGCAGCCATATCCTTCTAGGCACATAGGGCAAGGAGTGCGCTCATACCACACAGAAGCTGCAATCAAAAGCGTTTCCTGCCTCACAGGCACTTCAGCAGGTATTTAATATCTGCTGTGCCATAGGCCCTGTAAAATCTTCCCTTTCAAACCTGTCCACCACCAACAAATCTCACTCATATTTTACTCATATATTTCTTGCACAAAGAGGCCAGTGACATAAAAAGCAGTCACACACCTTCACTAGGGATAATCAATTTCTAATAAAAAATAATAATAATAAATCAGCTGGGGAGCATAGGATTTAGAAAGTATCATGCCATATAACTACATTTAACATTTTTTTGACTCCTCTTAATTCTGATGCCCTAGGCAAAGCCAATTTGACCTAGGCCAAAGTATGCCCTTGTGGTGTAACAATATTATATGTGCATGAGTATGTTACAGTATAAAATTTGATAATTAAACAATTTGTAAAATAAAAAACATTTTTTTTTAAACTCATATGATTTAGTTTTTTCTATACAATTAATCAGTGAGCAATTTACCAGTAACAGACCTACACAAGAGAGGGCACGGTGCAAAAATGTTTAGGGCCCCTCAAAGGTAGCTCAATAGTTATAAAATATACATGCTGCCCTGTACAATGATTTTGTGGACAGATAGATAGACAATAGATAGATAGACCTGCAACCTGCACTAATAGAAGGTTCCCATAAAATAGGATTGTACACATTCTGCCCATGCCTATGTATAGAATGGGTACTATGCCCCCCCCCCCCAGAACTTGGGCCCTGCTGCCACTGCAACTGCTGCACCACCCCTGCAAGATACATTTGCCATGCGATTGCCCCTCTCATGTCTCATTCTAGGGGTGCCAGCCTTTTCCCAGAACTCTGGCCCAAGCTTTACCCTTGATCCTGTCTGAAATCCATGTATATTATTTGGGCAGCAATCTTTTATATACAAATAACTGATTTTTAACACTCATCCACCAGTATCACAAACAATGCAGTTATTTAAGGCCAACATCATATTTGAAACAAATTGAAGTCCTTTACAAGTTTATCTGCTATTTGAAAAAAAAAATATTTAAGTGTCCAGTTGTATGCTTTTATTTTGCTCGACAGCCACTTGAAATACAAGATTGTCAGGTTGAATGCTGGACACCTAAAAACACTATCTACTTCTGCAAAGGGGCCAGTTTAGCTTTATGTAATAGATTCATCACAATTTCTTGACCTTTAGAAGATAAAGTCCACAGTGTATAATATAATTTGTTATTCAATATGGGTTAAAGGGGGTGAAGCTAATGTTCTACCAATTCTTTGTTCTTCCTCTTTGCCTCTCACCTTGCTCTAAATAACTCACTGCACATGTTAAAGCGATAACTCTTTCCAAATATGTCACCCGTGAGGTTTGAAATTCTAGATTAGTGAATAAAAGTGCATACGCTCCCCCAAAAAACAAAGAACTACCATTAGTTGTAGAAATGTATAGAAAATGAAATAGATTCTAAGAATGTTCTTGACCCATTAAATCTAGGAGGGGAAATAACAGTTGGGATGTTTATCTATTTAGGAGTATTTATTTATGTGCAGGGGTTATTTTTACCATGTCTTCTAATACCCAAATAGGATGTTTAAATTAGTGCTCAGTAGAAAGAACCAGTTGTTGTTCATATCCTCTCTTCTGGAGGCCATATTTCCAGAAGAATATAACTAAACAGGCCTACTAACTAGTACACTGTCTAAAAAAATGAACTTACAAATAAGGACTGGATTAACTAAATATGAATAGCTTAGAGGAGAGAAGGGAGAGAGGTGATATAATAGAAACTTTAAAATATATTAAGGAAATAATAAAGCTGAGGCTGGAAGTATATTTCACAAAACACACAGCTCCGGAACAGGGAGTCATGATCTCATGTTAAAGCTACATTAAACTGCTGAGTACAACTATAGTAGCAGGTTACTACTCACTATGGTATTGTTTTGCTCCTGTAACTGCAGCTATCTTCAAAGTTGTTCTCTTATTTTAACCCCATTAAAGTTATCAGTAAGTAAAGCTCTGCATCTTTAAACTGCGTGCCGCCATCTTGGAGTTTATATTTGTTATGTAACTAGGGGACAGAATTTTTTTTGGCTAGGCCTCCCTTCGAGCTAGATTTAAGCCAAGCCTTAATGGTATGAACACAAGCACAGCAGCTGCTGAGCAATGGGAGGCCCGGTTACTAGTTAGTGACCTTCAAGAGCCAGGTAACGGGCCCTGCCAAGTAGGTATGTTGAGTGAGTGAAGCTGTAGTTACTATGAGATTAACAAATAAATACTTTCAAATGAGTCTAATATACTAATAACTTGTTAACTAGATGTACAAGATTTATAACCAATAAAGATTTCAAATGTCCCAAGACCAAATCTAATAATAAAGTAATTTGCTAGCTATTCAGGAATAATGAGGCATATACTCTCTAGAAATTGCAAATTTAGCACCGTTTTCCTACAAGTGAAAATGCTCCCTGCACCTGTAACAGTGCCACCAGCTATATCACATACCTTTTGCGGCATGGGCTGACTGGGGGGGAGGCGGGGGGAAATACTCAACTTTAGGGACAAACTGGCTTAGCAGGTATATTATGGTACCACCGTTCCTGAGGCTTGTGTGGCCTGCATCAGGTGATGTCCCCAGCTTATCATGCTACACTGTTACAAGCTGTCACCTATGACAACTCCAGCTCCTTTCCTGATGGCTGGTCACCGAGGGGTCCGCCTATACCCTCACTGCAGAAGTCTGTGCGCAGCATGTGGGAAGAGCTATAAAAACAATCAGCGGATACGCGTGTGCACACTGTGATAAGAAGGCAAACCTAACGCTGCAAGAGACTTCATAAATTAGTATATGCAGCTCGGTGGGCCCCTCCTACCTGCCACCCCCCCCCCCCACACGCATTGTGGGGCCAGATTTTCTGACATTGTATGTAACATTTAAACTGTGTAATAAAACTGCAAAAATTTAACAATTCCACTCTCTATTATGTTAGCTAGACTGAAGTGCAAGGTAATGCTGTCAAAAAACTGTTAACATCTAAGATCTGTGAAAGTGCACTGCTTCTGTCACAGGATGCAACAATACACAAGCTACAAGATAGCAGCACCCAGTATAAAATGCAGAACTTTACCAGCTAGATTCTGTAATGCAATGATTTACAACCACTGTGCTGAAGCACACTAGTGTGCCATGAGAGATCGTCAGGTGTGCCGCCGTGAATTGGTCCCTTCTTGCTTAAGTGCACTCCTGAAGCGGAACAGAAGCCGGTAGCTGCTGCTACCCTATGCACTAATCTGGACATGCAGGTACTCTCTCAACTCCCACACAGTTTTCCGTAGGATCAGGGCTCCGCTCCAGAGATTTCACTTGCCTCAGCTGCATTACAAAGGTTCCTATCAAGGAGATCTGAGCAAGAGACGACCCGTCAAGCCAGTACGCATTTTGATATCTTCTATCTGCTACTATAGTCATGAGGACTACTGAGAGATCTAATAAAAAGATACACGACACTGAAGGGTTGTGGCTCCACTCCGGAGGTCAAGCAAACAGCTGCAGTCCTTTTTTTCTTCTCCCCCCCACTGTTGCTGAGGCCTGTTAGTGCCGGGGGTCGACAACTCACATATCACCGCGGCCTACTCTGAGGCCTAGGAGCCTACATTCACTTGTTCCCAAGCTTCCGAACTGGGTAACTGGCCAGAAGGTACGTGTTACTTACCGGAGTCTGGATGGATAGTTGCCTTAAAGAATAGAGAAGAGTGGGCCGAAGTGGCGTTAATGGCCGTCATTTTCTTTACACACTCCGACAGTCGCAGTTTTACAGATCCACTTACCTCCCCTTCCTGGATTCTCAAGCTCAGGGAGAATTGCCCTGGATATTAATAATATTGTTCCAGCACAGAGAAGAAGACATCTGCTTTAACTGGGTGAGACCTTTCTGTTTACCATCATATGCATTTTATGCCATTTGCCCTCCTGGCTTAACTTTTGTAATTTTTCAGTTTACTCTAATCAATGCCTGATTGCCAAGCCCTGATGCTCTTTTGTGGGCCCCATATTTATGCTTATCCTACACTGATTGTGCAACTCTTATACTGGTGCCCCCAAAGCTTAGAGACTTTAAAAGTAGGATTACTTTTACTTGGGCCCCAGTAGTTTCTGTGTTTGGGCTCAATACTTGTGCACTGCTTGCTGTCCTAACATGCAGAACTTTTTTTTTTTTTTTTTAATATTTTTTATTGAGGCAAAATTCGACATACAAACAAGAAATTAGAATATTCCATAAATGTTATCACAAGTAGTATAAGACAAGATTCATCATATTGTAGATATAGTGTAAACATAGGCGTCATTAGGAATACCATCTAACAAGATAGCGGGAAACATATTACTAGTAGTACTATATAATGTTATATAGGGACCCAATACAATTATGCCAGCGGTAATTAAGGCCTCCCTTCTCATTCAGAGGGCCACTCTCGGGCCCCCGACCAAGTGTGAATTTGACTAGAAGAGAGGGCTAACTGTGATACAAGAGACCACTCGTGGGACTCATTTTATTCACCTCAGATTTTAGATTTTTATATTAACAGGGTGTTTAAACAATCTTGCTATACCTTAAGGGGGAACTATGGTTGACAAGTGAGAAAAACCATGTAGTGAACCCTCCAATAGGAGGTACCTTAAGTGGGAGAGTGAGAGTAGGGGGGAGGAGGTAGGAATTTAAGTAGACCAGACTAAGTAAAGCAGGGGTCTGCACAGTACCGAGGGGGATGGGATAAAGCGCTGCATCTAGGCGGGGAGTATATTATTTGCTATAGGACAGAGCTCTATGGCTGTGGGGAGGACTAGTTGGGCATAAATGAAAGCCATATTCCACAAACTAAAACCTAGGGATTCAATATGGAACCGATCGCAAGAGCCATACAGTACTCGTAGTAAATATAGAGGCGAGAGGTTGTACAACTAGATATAAGTGCAGGTCCAGCCTGCGCTATAAGGTAGGACATCCTGAGGCAACTGGGATCAGAGCATAAAAAAGGCCCTAGCTATCAATATGGTTACAGCACTCCTAAATGTATACTCTAGTATAAATAATATTAGAACAAAACTATAATCTTAGTATGCAATGAAGAGCTGAAACAATGCTTATGCGCTATAGGAGGTACTGTGTTACAAAGCTATATCCAAGGCTATTCTATGGGGCTATCTGTTTGATAAATATAGTCATCCTGCCGCCTTGGCCGCTGGCGGCAAGAAGTCATGCACATAAATTTCATCTAGGCACAGTGTATATACATACAGTATGGGAGCCTGCCACCTTGGAAAAACTATGCAGTGAAATGTTGGAATTCTGTTCATCTCGTAGGAAGTGCAAACAGTAAGGAGCCTGTAGACATAGTATGATACAGTGTATAAACATTGTCAACATCCCACAAAACAATCTGGTTAGCATGTATAAACGTCATTTATAGCGGCCTAATAAATAGGCAATCAAAGTTTAAGAGATACTGTGTCTGGGACTTCAAGCATTCCTAGGTTCAACATATACTCTTACAGAGGGAAGTCTCTAGTACTAATGCTATACAGCTAACTTATAATCTAGCAGAGCCGACAAAGTAGTTGAGAATTTTAACTTAGAGTACTACCAAGAGTAAATAGCCATTTTCCTGTAATGCTGACTGTTGCTGGGTTTATGGGTACATAAATATCTTGAAATAAATTGCAAATAGGTACTTAGCACCTATAAACTAAATGTATTAGAGCAAACATATAATTAGAAACTGTGCTGTACCTTTAGAACATAACATATATAACCAGTCCCAAATGAACATAAATATGCTATATCCAAGCTCTCTGGGGATAAATATAACGTATGAAAATCTTCTATGGAGCTGAGGAATGACTAGAGAAGCTACAGTCTAGTCCTAAGTAGACAAACGTGGGTACATATGAGAAATATTAAATTTAGATTCTGTTAACATCTCAATGGGCATAACTAAATTGCTAGGCAATTGCAATGTAAAAACTAAACCATATAGGCAAAAATAGGACAGTCCTGTTGCCTTCCAGAAATAAATAACTATTTTACTATAGTACAGACTGTCAATGGTTTCATGGGGACACATAAATCATGGGTTAAGTTGCAAACAAGACTACTTCAGGTCAGACCCTGAAACCATTTTAAAGATAAAGACTCATCTCACAATATTGCCTGTAGTAAAATAAGTTCATTTATGACAGGGCTGGAACCTAAGTCAATAGAATGTTGTGTATATTTTACCTGCCCATATTTGGGACCACATACCTGCTATAAACATTGTAAAGTAAATAACTAGGGTATACAAATATAGTGAAACATTTGGTACTCAAACCAGGCCAACCACAAACTTAACAGTAAAACACAATTATACAGTTCTCTAAGAATGAGATAAAGGGTTGCTTAGCATTGTAAAAGATAGGGTCTCTATGTTCTCTATGACCAGAAGTGTTCCTTCTGCTGGGGCACTGCAGCTATGGCCAAATTAACCAATGCCCTTCCTGAGTATAGAGGAAACACCCTGCACTCGCGATAAGAAAAGTTCTAGTAGTAGACGGGAATGTCCGTTCCAGTCTGCACAATCTGGCGCCAAAGATTGTAAGAGAGGCTCTGAGGCACAATGTGGAACATGCGGGCCCGAAGCCAAGATGAGCAAATGTGCGCCATGTAACTCAAGGGTTCTGCTTGTGCGGCCGTGTAGCAAGGCAGGATCAAGCGCTCTAGGTGCGGTCATACTGACTGAGGTATAGCTCCTAAAGGGCCAGGAGTAGTCCCCAATGCTCTAGCTGTCTTGTGATCACGTTGGACCTCTGCATCAACAGAGTTGAAAGGTTGAGCAGCGTGGGTTATGATCTTTATCGCGGTCTGCTTAGGCTCCGTTGAAAAATGGTGCCCGGATAGGGCACTGCACCTCTCTAGGAAAATATTTATTTGCACCATAATGCAGTCTGCCTCCTCCATTCTTAGATAGATTAGTAACTCCTCGGCCTGAGGATTCCAAAGTAATGGTTTGTAGACAAATGTTACCCACAACTGGAGGTGTAAAGTGGGCCACAAGATGGCTGCTGCAAATAGCGTGTACAGTGTCGAACGCATCAGGGTTTTTATGAGCTTTTAGTCTGTGTGTATAAACAGGTGTCCACGCTGGGGAGCTTCTTCCACCCCTAAAGCTAAGAGTTATATAGGGAATTTGATGCCTGTATTTGCAGGCGTTTTACACTACAGTGTGTATCTTGGTGGAGGAAATAAAGATGGCGTTTTCGCGCCTCAGCTCAGGGAGCAGTAAACAGTGACACAGTCTTAGGGTGTTATCACAGTGCCTCTAAACAATTCCCTCTGTTAGTGTGTGGGAGTTTAGGTGTGGTGTTATGGACCTTAGCTAGTGTCCGCCTGGTTTGTACTCACTGCCACCACTTTAGTTGCAGTCCGGGAGGGATTTCTGCTATGGCGTCCTGGAAGCAGCTTTACTTTCTGTGGTGAAGTGCACAGCTGGGCTCCGGAGCGGATCCCCGACCCTCCGGAGCCAGATGCGGTATGGTGCTGCAGCTAATAAGGTGTTAAGCAGGCGGATTGCAAGTGGTAGATGGCCCCGGAGTTATATAGTACTTGCGATCTTAAGGTCTTTAGGAGTTCCAAGTTCGGCTCAGCTCACGACAAAGACGTAGGCAACACAGTGAAGTCCAAAGTTTCGGTCCACACAGACCAAGTAGTTAGAAATGTTTAGCTGAGCCTCTTGATAGGCGAAAATTACTTATTAGGTGGTTTTAGATAGATTTATATTATCGGAAATACAGGAGCTCAATGAAGTGGCGTCTGCTATGTGCGGTAGTTGGCTCCGCCCCCTAACATGCAGAACTTTTACTTGCATGGAACTACTGCATATCACCTAAGAATTTATTTTCATCACTAAAACCTCAATACGTGGAACTTTTTATTGTTATTATTGTGCCTCTAGCTTTGGCAATACAGTTGTAGTGACTGGCATGCTAATAAAGCTTAATGGAATTGAATTGACTACAATCTGTGATTTTGTAAAATGTTGGGATGGTTGGTGTGCCGCAGGATTTTTGAATGTAAAAAAATGTGCCATGGCAAAAAAAAAGGTTGAAAATGCTGTAATGAGTTAAAATAAGAGAACAACATTAAATACAGCTGTAGGTAAAAGAGGTAACAAAAGTATAGTATAGAAGTAACCATTCATATACATATATAATTTAAATATACTGCCCAACCCTGCGCAACTTACCCCCTGCGCTGCACTAGGTTCGCTGCCGTGTCTATCGGCATCAGAACTAGACTCCCATTGAGGCCTATGGAAGTGCGCTTTCAGGAGCGCAAAGCTTCTTTGCAATGTGAATGCGAGGTCATGTTCGCATTGCACTGAATTCGTAATACCATTGCACATTTGCGTATGCTGGTATTATGAGTTGAGCGAATTTGCGCTCGCAAAAATAATATTTTGCGCTCCACTTGTAATCTGTCCCTTTATAGGAAATATGCGCAGACTTGCACATCTGGCTTTTATATGCCATCAAAGTCTATGGGGCCGATATATCAAGGTCCGAATGGCCCCTGATGCCCGTGTTTCCGCTCAAGCCTTCAGGCTTGCCGGAAACAGCAGTTATGAAGCAGCGGTCTTAAGACCGCTGCTCCATAACTGGTCCCCTTCCTCTGAGGCTGCAGTCTGCAATCCGCCCGATCCTAAACGATCAGGTTGATTGACACCCCCTGCTAGTGGCCAATCTGCAGGAACGGCACTGCACAAGCAGTTCACATTCAGCGATGTCTGTCAGACATGATGCGCTACAGCGTATCATGTCGGACAGACAATGATAAACCGCCCTAAGTTTCATGTCCTAGAACTTTGTAACCATTTTATTTTTTCTATAATAAAGCTCTAATCTAAAAAGTTGCTGGGATATTGGGGCCTAGCATAATTTAATCTAATCTATTCCACTCCATTAGAAAAGACCAGCCTCAAGATTATATCCTGAACCAAAAAAGTAAGACATTAAAATTTTAAAGCAGCATAACAGATACATTTATGTCCTCTTTTTAAGTGATGTTGCAGCTTTAACTACAGTGAGAAAATTGGTGCACACTCCCGGAACTCCCCTGTTCTTTAATGTTGGTAACGTGAGACCTTGGAGTTTCACTAATAAATCAGGTTTGTTATAACAGCTGCCAGAGACGGCTTGCCTGCAATGCACCAGGGCACCATCCATATAAATGCATTATGTGTTATAGCGACATTCCTTACTCTCTTGCATAATGTATAATGGGAAGACACATGGGCTCTTTAGTTTCTATTACAAGCGGAAGTGAATGCAGGATGAAAAAGCCATGAATAAATATTACTCTTTGGCCAAGTACAGTTAGATTTTTAAAGGAAACATGTAGTTTAACTTTGTAGTGTGTACGATGGCTGATATTTAACAAAGAAAAAC